>NC_133130.1:128692475-128934975 GCF_048418815.1 Hemitrygon akajei | reverse complement strand
CATCCTGACCGTTCTTGTCTTTATGCATCGGAGTCCCCTGTCTGATGGTAGAAAGTCAAAGAGGACGATGGATGGATGTGTGGGATCCTCAATAATACTAAGGGCCCTGCATATGCTGCGCTCCCGATAGACGTCCCCGGTGGAAATGTAACTTACCAGGATGCTCTCAATGGTGCTCCCATAAAATGCAGTTAAGATTGGGAGGCACCCTCACTTTCCTCAATCTCTTTAGGAACTGGAGACCATCTTTTTAAATGGGTTCTATTGCATTTTTTTGTGCAATGGAAGTTAATAGAGTTAACCCTATGCCACTCAGTTAGCCCCTCCCACATGGGAGGAGATCTCATACTGTGTTGTCAATCAAGTTCAGTTGAATACCCTGCATGCTAGCATTCTGCTGTCACTGTCCCTCAATATCAAACTAACTCTTTGTTTTGTGGCTCAAAGTTGTATATAACATATATACTTCGGTAATAACTGCACTTTGAACTTTTGAAATGCCCTTGTGTGTCTGATCCCCTACATTGCTTTGAGACCATGATCTCCAAGACGACCACAATCTTGACATGGCTTTGGAAGTTTGTGTGGCTCAATGACCCGGAGAGCTATTAGCGTTGGCTGGAGTCAGGGCTTTATGCTTTGGCTCTTGATAGGGTCAGCCACACTAAACAGGTCAAAGGGTAGAGGTCAGAGGGTAGTGGCCCACTGACCCTCGTTCAGTTCAGGTGTAACAACCCTGACTGGTCAAACAAAACTGTTACAAAAACAACAATGAAGTTGTTCATCTACGTCTGAGCGAGACAGTATTCCTGAGTCTCCACCCGGGACAGGTGTGACTGGCAGGAGTGAAAACCGAGAGGGAGCTACTGACACCCTGACCACCGCCAGAGATGGAGGAGCTTCATTGTTTCCCTAAACACCAGTGGCATATCAGGCAGTAAGTAAGTTGAGACCATGAAGGTCCGGCTTCATCAAGAGAAATATATTCATTATACTTGCAAAGAGAAAATTAATTTGCAGGCACATGAGTGGGAACAGTAAATGAACATTAAAAAATGCGTAGTATTTAAAAAAACAATTTTACACAAAGGGGCAGTATGATTAGAACAGCAGGTTTGCACGGACTCAGAAAAAATCAGATCTAATTACTCCATCTCCTTGGATAACGATGTGAGGGATTTCATTCATCGTGGCTCTGGCAAGCCAAACATTGCACAATAGCATTAGCACGGCAGCCAAGATCCCTGCGATGACTGGGACCGCTTGTTCAGATCGATGGCTTATTGGCCTGCCCTCTGTTCCCTTTCCGCGCTCAGTCTCTCTGCTGTCGAACCCCGGCGCGATGCAGGAAGTGCAGACGTGGAGCAAGTGTGGGCACTGACTTCACAAGTCACAGTTATGGTGGGCACATCACTTTGCAGTGCAGACGACCCAGGTTCAATTCCCAGCGCTGCCTGTAAGGAGTTTGTAATTCTCCCCGTGACCGCGTGGGTTTCCTCCGGGCGCTCCGGTTTCCCCCACAGTCCAAATAGGAACCGGTTGGCCGGTTAATTGTCCTGTGATTAGGGTGGGGTTAAATTGGGGGATTGCTGAGAGGTGTGGCTCGAAGGGCTGGAAAGGCTTATTCCACACTGGAGCTATCAATAAATTATCTTCAACTGGGAGCAGTCCTCAGCCCAAAATATCACCCGCTTATTTCTCTCCAGCATTTTAAGAATATAGAACAGTGCAGCACAGGAACAGGCCATTCAGCCCATAAAGTTGTGCTGTACCAGCTAAAAAGCAAATCAAAAACACCCAAACTCTAATCCCTCCTCCCTACACCATGTCCATATCCCTCCATCTTCCTCACATCCATGTTCCTATCCAAACGTCTCTTAAAAGCCTCTAATGTATTTTCCTCCACCATCATACCCGGCAGGGCATTCCAGACATCCACCACTCTCTGAGTAAAAAACTTACCCCTCACATCCCCTTGAACCGACCCTCTCTCACCTTTTGTGTGTCTTGCTGAAGAAATCCAGCCTCTGCAGCATCATCTCTTTTGTTGATAAATTGTTGGAGGAATTTGAACAAATCTCTGATACTTTCTCCCCCGTCCCTTCTAGTCTCTTTTTCCGTTCCCCTCCCACCCCTCACCTCACCTTCCTTTGGCACTGTTCCTCTTCCCTTTCTTCTGAAGTCTATTGTCACCTGCAAACACATTTCTTCTTCAGCCCTTCCATGTGTCACCTGCCAGCTTCTTTCTTCATTCCCCTCTCTCCCACCCCCCACCCGTCTTCATCCATCACCTGCCAGCTTGTCCTCCTTCCCCTCCCCCCACCTTCTTGTCCTGGTTCCCTCCCCCTTCCTTTCCAGTCCTGATGGAGGATCTCGGCCTGAAACGTCGACTGGTTATTCCTCTCCAAAGATGCTGCCTGACCTATAAGACCATTAAATATAGGAGCAGAATTGGCCAGTCAGCCCCACCAGGCCTTCGTTGTCATTTAATCATAAATGATACTTCTTCCCCCTCAACCCCAATCTCCTGCCCTCACCCCGACTAAACAAGAATCTATCAACCTCTACCTTAAATACACCCAATGACCACGGCTGCCTGTGGCAATGAATTCCACCCTATAGCTAAAGAAATTTCTCCTCATCTCCATTCTAAGAAGATGCCCCTCTACTCTGAGTCTGTGTCCTCTGGTCTGATATTCCCCCACCATAGGAAACATCCTCTCCACATTCACTCTATCGAGGCCTTTCAACATCCGATAGGTTTCAGTGAGATTCCACTCCCCCCCCCCACCATTTTTCTGTCCTGTTCAGTTCTTCCACCATTTTGTGTGTGCTGCTGGAGATTCATTGGTTCAAAGGAAAACAATTAAATGTCAACAGCATTTTGGGTCGAGTTGGGTTTGGTTAGTCCAGATGGAGTAGGAACAACACATTTTCTTGACTAAAGGACTTTATTTTATTCTTCTTTCAAATCCCTGGGTGCCAGTAAGTCCTACAACTGTCACACATCTCCTGACCAGGACGATATGAGTTGCCACCTTGAGTCTTTCCAGTAAAGGGATTTTGCTGCTGGAGAGGGGCTTCCATCCAGTGGCAATGTAGGACAAGTGATAACACAAGAGCTTCTGCACGATGAAATCCAGAGCAAGACACACAAAACTCTGGAGGAACTCAGCAGGTCAGGCAGCATCAATGGAGGAGAATAAGCACTTGACAATTTGGGCCGAGCCCTGTTGAAGCTTGATGGGTTAGACCACAAGATCATAAGACATTGGAGCCGAGTTAACCCACTCAGCCCACCAAGGCTGTTCCACCACTCCATCATGGCTGATTTATTATTCCTTCCAACCCCTTTCTCCTGCTTTCTCCTTTGACTAACCAAACTTTGCTTTAAATATACTCAGTAGCTTGGCCTCCACAGCTGTCTGTGGTGGTATGAATTCCACATATTCATCACCCTGAGGCTAAAGAAATTCCTCCTCATCTCTGCTCCCTCTATTCTGAGGCTGTACCCTCTGGTCCCAGACTCCCCCACTACAGGAAACATCCTCTCCCCATCCACTCAATCTAGGCCTTTCAAAATTCTATAGCTTTCAATGAGATCCCCATCATTGTTCTAAACCCCAGCGAGTACTAGCCTAGAGTCTTCAGTCGCTCCTCATACGTTAACCCTTTCTTTCTCAGAGTAATTCCCATAATCTCCTCTAGACCCTCTCCAATGCCAGTAAGTCTTTTGTTCGATAAGAGGCCCAAAACTGTCCACAATACTCCGTGCAGTCTGACCAATGCCTTTAAAAGCCTCATCATCACATCCTTGCTCCTACGTTCTAATCGTCTAGAAATGAACACTAACGTTGCATTTGCCTTCCTTACCACCAATTCAGCTTGCAAGCTAACCTTTAGGGAATCCTGCACAAGGACTCCTTTGCCCCTCCGATTTTTCTGGTCCACCTATCTATTCTGATCACCCACAAACTTAGCCACCAAGCCATCAATCAAATCACTGACATACAACGTGAAAAGAAGCAGTTCCACTGACCTCTGTGGAAGACCGCTAGTCACTTTCAGCCAATCAGAATAGGCTCCTTTATTCTCTTTGCCTCCTACCAGTCAGCCAATCTTCTATCTATGTCAAAATCTTTTCTGTAATACTGTGGGCTCTTATCTTGTTAAACAGCCTCGTATGCAGCACCTTGTCAAAGACCTTCTGAAAATCCAAATAAACAACATCCACTAACTCTCCTTTATCTATCCTGCCTGCTATTTCCTCAAAGAATTCCAACAGATTTGTCAGGCAAAATTTCCCCTTAAGAAAACCATGCTGACTTTGGCCTTCTTTATCTTGTGCCTCCAAGTAGTCCACCCAAAACCACATCCTTATCAATTGACTCCAGCACCTTCCCACGGAGGCCAGGCTAACTGGCCTCTAGCTTCCTTCTTCTACCACTCGCCCTTCTTAAAGAGTGGAGTGACATTTGCAATTCTCCAGACCCCCAGAACCATGCCAGGATCTAGTGATTCTTGAAAGGTCACCGGGAAAGCCTCGGCAGAATCTTCAGCCGATCATTCCTTACCCTGGGGTGTAGTCCATCCAGTCATGGGGGCTTATCTACCTTCAGACCTTTTAGCTTTGCAAGCACCCTAGCAATTGCAACCGTACTCACTCCTGTCCCCGACACTCTTGAATTTCTGGCATACTGCTAGTGTCTTCCATGGTGAAGGCTGACGCAAAATATTTATTAAGTTCATCCACTATTTCTTTGTTCCTGATTACTACCTCCCCAGAATCATTTTTCAGCCGTCAAATATCCACCCTGGCCTTTCTTTTCCTCTTTATATATCTGGGGAAAAAAGATCGGTATCCTCTTTGTTGTTATTGGCTAGCTTACTTTTATATTTCATCTTTTCTCTCCTTATGGAATTTTAGTTGCCTTCTGATTGTTTTTAAAAGCTTCCCAATCCTCTAACTTCCCAGTACTTTTGCTATATTAGATGCCTTCTCCTTCGCTCTTATGCTGTCTTTGTCTCCCATAGTCTCATCCTTCCTTTAAAATACTTCTTCATCTCTAGGATGTATCTATCCTATGCCATCCGAATTTCTTCCCAGAAACACCAGCCATTACTACTCTACTGACGTCCCTGCTAGCGTCCCCTTCCAATTAACTTTGGCCAGCTCCTCTCTCTCATGCCTCTATAATTCCCTTTAATCCACTGTAATACTGATAAAGAGAAACAGAAAAATCTGCAGCACATTACAGGCCCTTCGGCCCACAATGCTGTGCCAACCATGTAACCTACTCTAGAAACTGCCTAGAATTTCCTACTGTACAGCCCTCTATTTTTCTAAGCTCCATGAAAATATCTAAGACTCTCTTAAAAGACCCTATTGTATCCATCTCTGCCACCGTCACCAGCAGTGCATTTCACACACCCACCAGTCTCTATGTAAAAAACTTACTTCTGACATTCCCCTTGTACCTACTTTCAAGCACCTTAAAACCATGCCCCCTCGTGTTAGCCATTTCAGACCTGGGAAAAAGCCTCTAGCTATCCATGCAATCAATGCCTCTCATCATCTTATACACCTCTATCAGGTCACCTCTCATCCTCCGTCGCTCCAAGGAGAAAAGGCCGAGTTCACTCAACCTATTCTCCAACCCAGGCAACATCCCAGGGCTCCTCGACACTCTCTCTGTAGTATCCACATTTTCCTGTAATGAGGTGACCAGAACTGAACACAGTACTCCAAGTGGGGTCTGACCAAAGTCTTCTATATCTGTAACATTACCTCACAGCTCTTGAACTCAGTCACACGGTTGATGAAGGCCAACACACCATACACCTTCTTAACAACACTGTCAACCTGTGCAGCAGCTTTGAGTGTCCTATGGACATGGACCCCAAGATCTCGTTGATCCTCCACACTGCCAAGAGTCTTACCACTAATATTATATTCTGTCCTCAAATTTGACCTACCAAAATTAACCACTTCACACTTATCTGTGTAAAACTCCATCTGCCACTTCTTGACCCAGTTCTACATCCTGTCAATGTCCCCCTGTAACCCTCCAGACTACCCACAACACCCCCAATATTATTATGTCAATGATATATCTGACATAATCTTCTCCTTCTCAAACTGCAGGGTAAAATCCATCATACTACGATCAAGGGCTCCTCAGGGTTCCTTTACCTTAAGCTCCCTGATCAAATATTGCCTTTTCCCTAGTGGGCTCAACCACAAGCTGCTCTTAAAAGTCATCTCATCGGCATTCTACAAATTCCTTCTCTTGGCAGCACCAACTGGATCTTCCCAATCCCCCATGACCGCTCTGGAGAAGGGCGGATCGAATGTCAGTGTCACAGCAGGAGACCCGTGTGGCGTCGGGGGAGTCAGAATATCTACGGCTGTGTGCCCGGAGACTCGAGATCCTTGGGCACAGAGCTCGAAAAAAGCTACGTAATGGACTTTTAACATGGTAAACCAGCGAGTTGTTTGTTATGTCTCCCCGCTCGCTGTGAAACAGAGACACCTCTTTCTCTGTTATTAAGGAAAGAGAGAGAGCCTGTGGTATGTCGAATACCTGGTGAACGAGCAGTCTTCGGGGTAACCGCAAGTCTGTGTCTTTGCTGTTGCTTTGCTCACACTTGAGTGCTCGGTGGGGGGAGGGGAGATTGTTGCTTGCTGCCGCTTACATGCAGGAGGGAGGGGAGCTGGTGGGGGGGGGTCTTTGGGGTTCAAACATTTAACTGTCATTCATTCTTTGGGGCACTCCTCTGTTTTTGCGGATGGTTGCGAAGAAAAAGCATTTCAGGAAGTATATTGTATACATTTCTCTGACAGTAAATGTACCTTTGAAACTATCGTAACATTGCTGTTATTATGTGCCTTTTCTATCTCCTGTTGAACTTACGCCCCACGTCCTCGCTACTGTTCAGGGTCCTGTATATAACTCTCATCAGGGTCTTTTTACCCTTGAACTTTCTTAATTCTACCCACAAGGATTCTACATCTTCCGATCCTATGGCACTCATTTCTAAGGATTTGACTTCATTTTTTTTGCCATCAGAAACACCACACCCCCTCTGCCTACCTGCCTGTCCTTTTGATACGAGGGGTATCCCAACAATGACCTTCTATCAGTTCCATCTCTGTAATGCCCACAACTTCCAACCTGCCAATGTCTACTGTGCAACAAGATACATCATTAAAAATCTCCTGATCAGTAAGGGTGTTAAAAGGTTACAGGAGAAGGCAAATGAATGGGTTGAGAGGGTTAATAAAGGCATGATTAAACGGCAGAGCAGGCTCGATGAGCTGAATGGTCAAATTCTGCTCCTATGTCTTATGAACATCGTTAAGCAGCGATGCCTCAAAAAGGCAGCATCCACCATTAAGAACCCCCATCACCCAGGACATGCCCTCTTCTCATTGCTACATCAGGGAGGATGTACAGGAGCCTGAAGACACACACTCAGTGATTCAGGAACAGCTTCTTCCCCTCTGCCATCAGGGAGGAGGTACAGGAGCCTGAAGCCACACACTCAGTGATTCAGGAACAGCTTCTTCCCCTCTGCCATCAGGAAGGAGGTACAGGAGCCTGAAGACACACACTCAACGATTCAGGAACAGCTTCTTCCCCTCTGCCATCAGGGAGGAGGTACAGGAGTCTGAAGACACACACTCAGCGATTCAGGAACAGCTTCTTCCCCTCTGCCATCAGGGAGGAGGTACAGGAGCCTGAAGACACACACTCAGTGATTCAGGAACAGCTTCTTCCCCTCTGCTATCAGGGAGGAGGTACAGGAGCCTGAAGACACACACTCAGCGATTCAGGAACAGCTTCTTCCCCTCTGCCATCTTTTTCCTGAATGGACATTGAACCCATGAACACCACCTCACTACATATTTTTCTTTCTATTTTTGGACTACTTATTTAATTTAACTTTATATATACACACACACACATTTCTTACTGTATTTACAGTTTTTTATGATTATGTACTGCTGCCACATAACAACGTACGCCAGTGATATTAAGCTTGATTGTGACGGGTCTTACAGATCTGCATGTCTGGGTGGGTTTGTTATCACCAAAGTTTCAAAGGATCATTTTATTATCAAAGTATGTATGCAAAACACAGCTCTGAGATTTCCCTTCTCTGGTTAGCCATAAAATACAGAAAAACGTGGAGGTCGTTGAAAGAAAAAACGTCAACCCCCACCCCCCGCCCCCCCCCCCCGCATGAAAAAGTAAAAGAAAAAACTCGCAAACCCCAAACTGCCCAGCCCCCCTCCCTTGCTCAGAAACTAACAGATTGCCCACATGGAGGGGAAATCACTAAACCTTAATTCCCTCCCTCCCGATGCTTGAGGGAATGTGGTCTCTGATAGACAAGGATGCAGCAGCTCCCCCACCTCCCCCGTACGGCCTCACGAGCTGGCAAGAGTCAAGGACGTAATTATCCACTAGAATTAAGGGCCGCCGACTTCCAAATTGGCAGGTTGAAGATTTAGTCAGAGTGAAAGACTAACTGAACGATGTGCAGGTTCAGCTGCTGAAAACAATTATGTGAACGATTCTCACTTGCAAGCCCACAATTAGATTTTGCTTCATTTAAACCTGCTCCAGTGATTTTGTTTTTGTTCATTGTATTAAGTTTCATGAGCTTTCAGCGACTAAAATAAATATTTCAGGATGTGTTTGTGGTTGACTCTTTAATTACCCATCAGTTCAAATGCAATTAGGTACGGACAATAAATACAGGAACAGCCGACAACACCCACATTCCCTGAATGAATGAATCAAAATTCAAAGTACATTTATTATCAAAGTCTGTATAAATTACACAACCTTGAGATTCATCTGCTATTGGGCAGTCACTGGAATTTAGAAGATTGAGGGGGGATCTTATTGAAACGTATAAAATTCTAAAGGGATTGGACAGGCTAGATGCAGGAAGATTGTTCCTGATGTTGGGGAAGTCCAGAATGAGGGGTCACAGTTTAAGGATAAAGGGGAAGCCTTTTAGGACCGAGATGAGGAAAAACTTCTTCACACAGAGAGTGGTGAATCTGTGAAATTCTCTGCCACAGGAAACAGTTGAGGCCAGTTCATTGGCTCTATTTAAGAGGAAGTTAGATATGGCCCTTGTGGCTAAAGGGATCGGGGGGTATGGAGAGAAAGCAGGTACAGGGTTCTGAGTTGGATGATCAGCCATGATCATACTGAATGGCGGTGCAGGCTCAAAGGGCCGAATGGCCTACTCCTGCACCTATTTTCTATGTTTCTATGTTTCTAAAACAAGAAACCGAAAAGAACCCAATTTAACAAAAAGACCAACACCCAGTGTGGACAGAGAGAAAAACACACAAATCGTGCAAACAATAAACGCAAGCAACAGCATTCTGAACCAAATTCAGACCATAGAACCAAAACCCAGATAAGGTCCATTGACTCGGTCTCAGTTCACCATATAGCGGGGCAAATCACCGCAAAGTTTGCAGACACAATGCACTTGGAAGCCAGAGCAGTGTCACAGCCTCAGCCTCAGCACTAAGATAGGCAGAGTAAAACATCGCGGAGTAAAACATCGCGGAGTAAAACAACGCGGAGTAAAACATCGCGGAGTAAAAGAACGCGGAGTAAAACATCGCAGAGTAAAACAACGCGGAGTAAAAGAACGCGGAGTAAAACATCGCAGAGTAAAACATCGCCGAGTAAAACAACGCGGAGTAAAACATCGCGGAGTAAAAGAACGCGGAGTAAAACATCGCGGAGTAAAACATCGCCGAGTAAAACATCGCGGAGTAAAACAACGCAGAGTAAAACATCGCGGAGTGAAACATCGCGGAGTAAAACATCGCGGAGTGAAACATCGCGGAGTAAAACATCGCGGAGTAAAACAACGCGGAGTAAAACATCGCGGAGTAAAACAGCGCAGAGTGAAACATCGCAGAGTAAAACATCGCGGAGTAAAACATCGCGGAGTAAAACAACGCGGAGTAAAACATCGCGGAGTAAAATATCGCGGAGTAAAACAACGCGGAGTAAAACAACGCGGAGTAAAACATCGCGGATTAAAACATCGCGGAGTAAAACAACGCGGAGTAAAACATTGCGGAGTAAAACAACGCGGAGTAAAACATCGCGGAGTAAAACATCGCGGAGTGAAAAATCGCGGAGTAAAACATCGTGGAGTGAAACATCGCAGAGTAAAACATCGCGGAGTAAAACATCACGGAGTAAAACAACGCAGAGTAAAACATCGCGGAGTAAAACATCGCGGAGTAAAACAACGCAGAGTAAAACAACGCGGAGTAAAACAACGCCGAGTAAAACTTCACCGAGTAAAACAACGCGGAGTAAAACAACGCAGAGTAAAACATCGTGGAGTGAAACATCGCCGAGTGAAACATCGCGGAGTGAAACATCGCGGAGTGAAACATCGCCGAGTAAAACATCGCGGAGTAAAACATCGCGGAGTAAAACAACGCGGAGTAAAACATCGCGGAGTAAAACAGCGCGGAGTAAAACAACGCCGGAGTAAAACATCGCCGAGTAAAACATCGCCGAGTAAAACATCGCGGAGTAAAACAACGCCGGAGGAAAACAACGCGGAGTAAAACATCGCGGAGTAAAACATCGCAGAGTAAAACATCGCGGAGTAAAACAACGCCGAGTAAAACAACGCGGAGTAAAACAGCGCGGAGTAAAACAACGCGGAGTAAAACATCGCGGAGTAAAACATCGCAGAGTAAAACATCGCGGAGTAAAACAACGCCGAGTAAAACATCGCCCAGTGAAACATCGCGGAGTAAAACATCGCCGAGTGAAACATCGCGGAGTGAAACATCACGGAGTAAAACAACGCGGAGTGAAACAACGCGGAGTAAAACAACGCGGAGTGAAACAACGCGGAGTGAAACATCGCCGAGTGAAACATCGCGGAGTGAAACATCGCGGAGTAAAACATCGCGGAGTAAAACATCGCGGAATGAAACATCGCGGAGATAAACAACGCGCAGTAAAACATCGCGGAGTAAAACATCGCCCAGTAAAACATCGCCGAGTAAAACAACGCGGAGTGAAACATCGCCCAGTAAAACATCGCGGAGTGAAACATCGCCCAGTAAAACATCGCGGAGTTAAACATCGCCCAGTAAAACAACGCGGAGTAAAACAACGCGGAGTGAAACATCGCGGAGTAAAACATCGCGGAGTAAAACAACGCGCAGTAAAACATCGAGGAGTGAAACATCGCGGAATGAAACATCGCGGAGTTAAACAACGCGCAGTAAAACATCGCGGAGTAAAACATCGCCCAGTAAAACATCGCGGAGTTAAACATCGCGGAGTGAAACATCGCGGAGTGAAACATCGCGGAGTTAAACAACGCGGAGTAAAACAACGCGCAGTAAAACATCGAGGAGTGAAACATCGCGGAATGAAACATCGCGGAGTTAAACAACGCGCAGTAAAACATCGCGGAGTAAAACATCGCCCAGTAAAACATCGCGGAGTTAAACATCGCGGAGTGAAACATCGCGGAGTGAAACATCGCGGAGTTAAACAACGCGCAGTAAAACATCGCGGAGTGAAACATCGCGGAGTTAAACAACGCGCAGTAAAACATCGCGGAGTAAAACATCGCCCAGTAAAACATCGCGGAGTTAAACATCGCGGAGTGAAACATCGCGGAGTTAAACAACGCGCAGTAAAACATCGCGGAGTGAAACATCGCGGAATGAAACATCGCGGAGTTAAACAACGCGCAGTAAAACATCGCGGAGTAAAACAACTCCGAGTAAAACAACGCGGAGTAAAACAACGCCGAGTAAAACAACGCAGAGTAAAACATCGCGGAGTAAAACATCGCGGAGTAAAACAACGCAGAGTAAAACAACGCGGAGTAAAACAACGCCGAGTAAAACAACGCGGAGTAAAACAACGCAGAGTAAAACATCGCGGAGTAAAACATCGCGGAGTGAAACATCGCAGAGTAAAACATCGCGGAGTGAAACAACGCCGAGTAAAACATCGCGGAGTAAAACAGCGCCGAGTAAAACAACGCGGAGTAAAACAACGCAGAGTAAAACATCGCGGAGTAAAACAACGCAGAGTAAAACAACGCAGAGTAAAACATCGCCGAGTGAAACATCGCGGAGTAAAACAGCGCGGAGTAACACATCGCGGAGTAAAACAACGCAGAGTAAAACAACGCCGAGTAAAACATCGCGGAGTGAAACAGCGCGGAGTGAAACATCGCAGAGTAAAACATCGCCGAGTAAAACATCGCGGAGTAAAACAGCGCGGAGTAAAACATCGCGGAGTGAAACATCGCATATTAAAACAGCGCGGAGTAAAACAGCGCGGAGTAAAACATCGCAGAGTAAAACATCGCGGAGTGAAACATCGCGGAGTGAAACAACGCGGAGTGAAATATCGCGGAGTGAAACATCGCCGAGTAAAACATCGCGGAGTAAAACATCGCGGAGTAAAACAGCGCGGAGTAAAACAACGCCGAGTAAAACATCGCGGAGTAAAACATCGCGGAGTAAAACATCGCGGAGTGAAACAACGCGGAGTGAAATATCGCGGAGTGAAACATCGCCGAGTAAAACATCGCGGAGTAAAACATCGCGGAGTAAAACAGCGCGGAGTAAAACAACGCCGAGTAAAACATCGCGGAGTAAAACAACGCAGAGTAAAACATCTCGGAGTAAAACATCGCGGAGTGAAACATCGCGGAGTAAAACAACGCGGAGTGAAACATCGCCGAGTGAAACATCGCCGAGTGAAACATCGCGGAGTGAAACAACGCGGAGTGAAACATCGCGGAGTGAAACATCGCGGAGTAAAACAACGCGGAGTGAAACATCGCCGAGTGAAACATCGCGGAGTAAAACATCGCGGAGTAAAACAACGCGGAGTAAAACATCGCGGAATGAAACATCGCGGAAAGAAACATCGCGGAGTTAAACAACGCGCAGTAAAACATCGCGGAGTGAAACATCGCGGAGTGAAACATCGCGGAATGAAACATCGCGGAATGAAACATCGCGGAGTTAAACAACTCGCAGTAAAACATCGCGGAGTGAAACATCGCGGAATGAAACATCGCGGAGTTAAACAACGCGCAGTAAAACATCGCGGAGTGAAACATCGCGGAATGAAACATCGCGGAGTTAAACATCGCCCAGTAAAACATCGCCGAGTAAAACATCGCGCAGTAAAACATCGCGGAGTTAAACAACGCGGAGTAAAACATCGCGGAGTGAAACATCGCGGAGTGAAACATCGCGGAATGAAACATCGCGGAGTAAAACAACGCGGAGTAAAACATCGCGGAGTAAAACAACGCGGAGTAAAACATCGCGGAGTAAAACATCGCGGAGTAAAACATCGCGGAGTAAAACAGCGCCGAGTAAAACAACGCCGAGTAAAACATCGCGGAGTAAAACATCGCGGAGTAAAACATCGCCGAGTAAAACATCGCCGAGTGAAACAACGCGGAGTAAAACAACGCCGAGTAAAACAACGCGGAGTAAAACATCGCGGAGTAAAACATCGCCGAGTGAAACAACGCCGAGTAAAACATCGCAGAGTAAAACAACGCGGAGTAAAACATCGCGGAGTAAAACATCGCGGAGTAAAACAACGCGGAGTAAAACATCGCGGAGTAAAACATCGCCGAGTAAAACATCGCCCAGTGAAACATCGCGGAGTAAAACATCGCCGAGTGAAACATCGCGGAGTGAAACATCGCGGAGTAAAACAACGCGGAGTGAAACAACGCGGAGTGAAACATCGCCGAGTGAAACATCGCCGAGTGAAACATCGCGGAGGGAAACATCGCGGAGTGAAACATCGCGGAGTAAAACAACGCGGAGTGAAACAACGCGGAGTGAAACAACGCGGAGTGAAACATCACCGAGTAAAACATCGCGGAGTAAAACATCGCGGAGTAAAACATCGCCGAGTGAAACATCGCGGAGTGAAACATCGCGGAGTAAAACATCGCGGAGTGAAACATCGCGGAGTGAAACATCGCCGAGTGAAACATCGCCGAGTGAAACATCGCGGAGTGAAACAACGCGGAGTGAAACAACGCGGAGTGAAACATCGCGGAGTGAAACATCGCGGAGTGAAACAACGCGGAGTGAAACAACGCGGAGTGAAACATCGCGGAGTGAAACATCGCGGAGTAAAACAACGCGGAGTGAAACATCGCCGAGTGAAACATCGCCGAGTGAAACATCGCGGAGTGAAACAACGCGGAGTGAAACAACGCGGAGTGAAACATCGCGGAGTGAAACATCGCGGAGTGAAACAACGCGGAGTGAAACATCGCCGAGTGAAACATCGCGGAGTGAAACATCGCGGAGTAAAACAACGCGGAGTAAAACATCGCGGAATGAAACTTCGCGGAATGAAACATCGCGGAGTTAAACAACGCGCAGTAAAACATCGCGGAGTGAAACATCGCGGAGTGAAACATCGCGGAATGAAACATCGCGGAGTAAAACATCGCGGAGTAAAACAGCGCCGAGTAAAACAATGCCGAGTAAAACATCGCGGAGTAAAACATCGCGGAGTAAAACATCGCCGAGTAAAACATCGCCGAGTGAAACAACGCGGAGTGAAACAACGCCGAGTGAAACAACGCGGAGTAAAACAACGCCGAGTAAAACAACGCGGAGTAAAACATCGCGGAGTAAAACATCGCCGAGTGAAACAACGCCGAGTAAAACATCGCAGAGTAAAACAACGCGGAGTAAAACATCGCGGAGTAAAACATCGCGGAGTAAAACAACGCGGAGTAAAACATCGCGGAGTAAAACATCGCCGAGTAAAACATCGCCCAGTGAAACATCGCGGAGTAAAACATCGCCGAGTGAAACATCGCGGAGTGAAACATCGCGGAGTAAAACAACGCGGAGTGAAACAACGCGGAGTGAAACATCGCCGAGTGAAACATCGCCGAGTGAAACATCGCCGAGTGAAACATCGCGGAGGGAAACATCGCGGAGTGAAACATCGCGGAGTAAAACAACGCGGAGTGAAACAACGCGGAGTGAAACATCACCGAGTGAAACATCGCGGAGTGAAACATCGCGGAGTGAAACATCACGGAGTGAAACAACGCGGAGTGAAACATCGCCGAGTGAAACATCGCGGAGTGAAACATCGCGGAGTAAAACATCGCGGAGTAAAACAACGCGGAGTAAAACATCGCGGAATGAAACATCGCGGAGTTAAACAACGCGCAGTAAAACATCGCGGAGTAAAACATCGCCCAGTAAAACATCGCCGAGTAAAACGACGCGGAGTGAAACATCGCCCAGTAAAACATCGCGGAGTGAAACATCGCCCAGTAAAGCATCGCGGAGTTAAACATCGCCCAGTAAAACAACGCGGAGTGAAACATCGCCGAGTGAAACATCGCCGAGTGAAACATCGCGGAGGGAAACATCGCGGAGTGAAACATCGCGGAGTAAAACAACGCGGAGTGAAACAACGCGGAGTGAAACATCACCGAGTGAAACATCGCGGAGTGAAACATCGCGGAGTGAAACATCACGGAGTGAAACAACGCGGAGTGAAACAACGCCGAGTGAAACATCGCGGAGTGAAACATCGCAGAGTAAAACATCGCGGAGTAAAACAACGCGGAGTAAAACATCGCGGAATGAAACATCGCGGAGTTAAACAACGCGCAGTAAAACATCGCGGAGTAAAACATCGCCCAGTAAAACATCGCCGAGTAAAACAACGCGGAGTGAAACATCGCCCAGTAAAACATCGCGGAGTTAAACATCGCCCAGTAAAACATCGCCGAGTGAAACATCGCGGAGGGAAACATCGCCCAGTAAAACATCGCGGAGTGAAATATCGCCCAGTAAAACATCGCGGAGTTAAACATCGCCCAGTAAAACATCGCCGAGTGAAACATCGCGGAGGGAAACATCGCCCAGTAAAACATCGCGGAGTGAAATATCGCCCAGTAAAACATCGCGGAGTTAAACATCGCCCAGTAAAACAACGCGGAGTAAAACAACGCGGAGTGAAACATCGCGGAGTAAAACATCGCGGAGTAAAACAACGCGCAGTAAAACATCGAGCAGTGAAACATCGCGGAATGAAACATCGCGGAGTTAAACAACGCGCAGTAAAACATCGCGGAGTAAAACATCGCGCAGTTAAACATCGCGGAGTTAAACATCGCGGAGTGAAACATCGTGGAGTGAAACATCGCGGAATGAAACATCGCGGAGTTAAACAACGCGCAGTAAAACATCGCGGAGCGTAACATCGCGGAGTGAAACATCGCGGAGTTAAACAACGCGCAGTAAAACATCGCGGAGTGAAACATCGCGCAGTAAAACATCGCGCAGTAAAACATCACGGAGCGAAACAACGCGCAGTAAAACATTGCGGAGTTAAACATCGCGCAGTAAAACATCGCGGTGCAAAACATCGCGGAATGAAACATCGCGGAGTTAAACAACGCGCAGTAAAACATTGCGGAGTTAAACATCGCGCAGTAAAACATCGCGGTGCAAAACATCGCGGAATGAAACATCGCGGAGTTAAACAACGCGCAGTAAAACATCGCCGAGTCAAACATCGCGGAATGAAACATCGTGGAGTTAAACAACGCGCAGTAAAACATCGCGGAGTGAAACATCGCGGAGTGAAACATCGCGCAGTAAAACATCGCGGAGTGAAACATCGCGGAGTTAAACAACGCGCAGTAAAACATTGCGGAGTTAAACATCGCGCAGTAAAACATCGCGGTGCAAAACATCGCGGAATGAAACATCGCGGAGTTAAACAACGCGCAGTAAAACATCGCGGAGCGAAACATCGCGGAGTGAAACATCGCGGAGTTAAACAACGCGCAGTAAAACATCGCGGAGTGAAACATCGCGCAGTAAAACATCGCGCAGTAAAACATCGCGGAGCGAAACATCGCGGAGCGAAACATCGCGGAGTAAAACATCGCGCAGTAAAACATCGCGGAGCGAAACATCGCGGAGCGAAACATCGCCGAGTTAAACAACGCGCAGTAAAACATCGCGGAGTGAAACATCGCGGAGTTAAACAACGCGCAGTAAAACATCGCGGAGTTAAACATCGCGCAGTAAAACATCGCGGAGCGAAACATCGCGGAATGAAACATCGCGGAGTTAAACAACGCGCAGTAAAACATCACGGAGTAAAACAACGCGGAGTAAAACAATGTGGAGTAAAACATCGCGGAGTGAAACATCGCGGAATGAAACATCGCGGAGTTAAACAACGCGCAGTAAAACATCACGGAGTAAAACAATGCGGAGTAAAACATCGCGCAGTAAAACATCGCGCAGTAAAACATCGCGGAGCGAAACATCGCGGAGTGAAACATCGCGGAGTTAAACAACGCGCAGTAAAACATCGCGGAGTGAAACATCGCCGAGTAAAACATCGCGGAGTGAAACATCGCGGAGTTAAACATCGCGCAGTAAAACATCGCGGAGCGAAACATCGCGGAATGAAACATCGCGGAGTTAAACAACGCGCAGTAAAACAACGCGGAGTAAAACATCGCGGAATGAAACAACGCGGAGTAAAACATCGCGGAATGAAACATCGCGGAATGAAACATCGCGGAGTTAAACAACGCGCAGTAAAACATCGCGGAGTGAAACATCGCGGAGTGAAACATCGCGGAATGAAACATCGCGGAATGAAACATCGCGGAGTTAAACAACGCGCAGTAAAACATCGCGGATTGAAACATCGCGGAATGAAACATCGCGGAGTTAAACAACGCGCAGTAAAACATCGCGGAGTGAAACATCGCGGAATGAAACATCGCGGAGTTAAACATCGCCCAGTAAAACATCGCCGAGTAAAACATCGCGCAGTAAAACATCGCGGAGTTAAACAACGCGGAGTAAAACATCGCGGAATGAAACATCGCGGAATGAAACATCGCGGAGTAAAACAACGCAGAGTAAAACATCGCGGAGTAAAACAACGCAGAGTAAAACATCGCGGAGTAAAACAACGCGGAGTAAAACATCGCGGAGTAAAACAGCGCGGAGTAAAACATCGCGGAGTAAAACAGCGCCGAGTAAAACAACGCCGAGTAAAACATCGCGGAGTAAAACATCGCCGAGTAAAACATCGCCGAGTAAAACATCGCCGAGTGAAACAACGCAGAGTGAAACAACGCCGAGTGAAACAACGCGGAGTAAAACAACGCCGAGTAAAACAACGCGGAGTAAAACATCGCGGAGTAAAACATCGCCGAGTGAAACAACGCCGAGTAAAACATCGCGGAGTAAAACAACGCGGAGTAAAACATCGCGGAGTAAAACATCGCGGAGTAAAACAACGCGGAGTAAAACATCGCGGAGTAAAACATCGCCGAGTAAAACATCGCCCAGTGAAACATCGCGGAGTAAAACATCGCGGAGTGAAACATCGCGGAGTGAAACATCGCGGAGTGAAACAACGCGGAGTGAAACAACGCGGAGTGAAACATCGCCGAGTGAAACATCGCCGAGTGAAACATCGCGGAGGGAAACATCGCGGAGTGAAACATCTCGGAGTAAAACAACGCGGAGTGAAACAACGCGGAGTGAAACATCACCAAGTGAAACATCGCGGAGTGAAACATCGCGGAGTGAAACATCACGGAGTGAAACAACGCGGAGTGAAACATCGCCGAGTGAAACATCGCGGAGTGAAACATCGCGGAGTAAAACATTGCGGAGTAAAACAACGCGGAGTAAAACATCGCGGAATGAAACATCGCGGAGTTAAACAACGCGCAGTAAAACATCGCGGAGTAAAACATCGCACAGTAAAACATCGCCGAGTAAAACAACGCGGAGTGAAACATCGCCCAGTAAAACATCGCGGAGTGAAACATCGCCCAGTAAAACATCGCGGAGTTAAACATCGCCCAGTAAAACAACGCGGAGTGAAACATCGCCGAGTGAAACATCGCCGAGTGAAACATCGCGGAGGGAAACATCGCGGAGTGAAACATCGCGGAGTAAAACAACGCGGAGTGAAACAACGCGGAGTGAAACATCGCGGAGTGAAACATCGCGGAGTGAAACATCGCGGAGTGAAACAACGCGGAGTGAAACAACGCCGAGTGAAACATCGCGGAGTGAAACATCGCGGAGTAAAACATCGCGGAGTAAAACAACGCCGAGTAAAACATCGCGGAGTGAAACATCGCGGAGTGAAACATCGCGGAGTGAAACATCGCGGAGTTAAACAACGCGCAGTAAAACATCGCGGAGTAAAACAATGCGGAGTAAAACATCGCGGAGTAAAACATCGCGCAGTAAAACATCGCGGAGCGAAACATCGCGGAGTAAAACATCGCGGAGTAAAACAACGCGGAGTAAAACATCGCGGAGTAAAACAGCGCGGAGTAAAACAGCGCGGAGTAAAACAACGCCGAGTAAAACAACGCCGAGTAAAACATCGCGGAGTAAAACATCGCCCAGTAAAACATCGCCGAGTGAAACAACGCGGAGTGAAACATCGCCGAGTAAAACATCGCCGAGTGAAACAACGCGGAGTGAAACAACGCCGAGTGAAACAACGCGGAGTGAAACATCGCGGAGTAAAACATCGCTGAGTGAAACAACGCCGAGTGAAACATCGCGGAGTAAAACAACGCGGAGTAAAACATCGCGGAGTAAAATATCGCGGAGTAAAACAACGCGGAGTAAAACATCGCGGAGTAAAACATCGCCGAGTAAAACATCGCCCAGTGAAACATCGCGGAGTAAAACATCGCCGAGTGAAACATCGCGGAGTGAAACATCGCGGAGTGAAACAACGCGGAGTGAAACAACGCGGAGTGAAACATCGCCGAGTGAAACATCGCCGAGTGAAACATCGCGGAGGGAAACATCGCGGAGTGAAACATCTCGGAGTAAAACAACGCGGATTGAAACAACGCGGAGTGAAACATCACCAAGTGAAACATCGCGGAGTGAAACATCGCGGAGTGAAACATCACGGAGTGAAACAACGCGGAGTGAAACATCGCCGAGTGAAACATCGCGGAGTGAAACATCGCGGAGTAAAACATCGCGGAGTAAAACAACGCGGAGTAAAACATCGCGGAATGAAACATCGCGGAGTTAAACAACGCGCAGTAAAACATCGCGGAGTAAAACATCGCCCAGTAAAACATCGCCGAGTAAAACAACGCGGAGTGAAACATCGCCCAGTAAAACATCGCGGAGTGAAACATCGCCCAGTAAAACATCGCGGAGTTAAACATCGCCCAGTAAAACATCGCGGAGCGAAACATCGCGGAATGAAACATCGCGGAGTTAAACAACGCGCAGTAAAACATCACGGAGTAAAACAACGCGGAGTAAAACAATGTGGAGTAAAACATCGCGGAGTGAAACATCGCGGAATGAAACATCGCGGAGTTAAACAACGCGCAGTAAAACATCACGGAGTAAAACAATGCGGAGTAAAACATCGCGGAGTAAAACATCGCGCAGTAAAACATCGCGGAGTGAAACATCGCGGAGTTAAACAACGCGCAGTAAAACATCGCGGAGTTAAACATCGCCGAGTAAAACATCGCGGAGTGAAACATCGCGGAGTTAAACATCGCGGAGTAAAACATCGCCCAGTAAAACATCGCCGAGTAAAACAACGCGGAGTGAAACATCGCCCAGTAAAACATCGCGGAGTGAAACATCGCCCAGTAAAACATCGCGGAGTTAAACATCGCCCAGTAAAACATCGCCGAGTAAAACAACGCGGAGTGAAACATCGCCCAGTAAAACATCGCGGAGTGAAACATCGCCCAGTAAAACATCGCGGAGTTAAACATCGCCCAGTAAAACAACGCGGAGTGAAACATCGCCGAGTGAAACATCGCCGAGTGAAACATCGCGGAGGGAAACATCGCGGAGTGAAACATCGCGGAGTAAAACAACGCGGAGTGAAACAACGCGGAGTGAAACATCGCGGAGTGAAACATCGCGGAGTGAAACAACGCGGAGTGAAACAACGCCGAGTGAAACATCGCGGAGTGAAACATCGCGGAGTAAAACATCGCGGAGTGAAACAACGCCGAGTAAAACATCGCGGAGTGAAACATCGCGGAGTTAAACAACGCGGAGTAAAACATCGCGGAGTGAAACATCGCGGAGTGAAACATCGCGGAGTTAAACAACGCGCAGTAAAACATCACGGAGTAAAACAATGCGGAGTAAAACATCGCGGAGTAAAACATCGCGCAGTAAAACATCGCGGAGCGAAACATCGCGGAGTAAAACATCGCGGAGTAAAACAACGCGGAGTAAAACATCGCGGAGTAAAACAGCGCGGAGTAAAACAGCGCGGAGTAAAACAACGCCGAGTAAAACAACGCCGAGTAAAACATCGCGGAGTAAAACATCGCCCAGTAAAACATCGCCGAGTGAAACAACGCGGAGTGAAACATCGCCGAGTAAAACATCGCCGAGTGAAACAACGCGGAGTGAAACAACGCCGAGTGAAACAACGCGGAGTAAAACATCGCGGAGTAAAACATCGCCGAGTGAAACAACGCCGAGTGAAACATCGCGGAGTAAAACAACGCGGAGTAAAACATCGCGGAGTAAAACATCGCGGAGTAAAACAACGCGGAGTAAAACATCGCGGAGTAAAACATCGCCGAGTAAAACATCGCCCAGTGAAACATCGCGGAGTAAAACATCGCCGAGTGAAACATCGCGGAGTGAAACATCGCGGAGTGAAACAACGCGGAGTAAAACATCGCGGAATGAAACATCGCGGAGTTAAACAACGCGCAGTAAAACATCGCGGAGTAAAACATCGCACAGTAAAACATCGCCGAGTAAAACAACGCGGAGTGAAACATCGCCCAGTAAAACATCGCGGAGTGAAACATCGCCCAGTAAAACATCGCGGAGTTAAACATCGCCCAGTAAAACAACGCGGAGTGAAACATCGCCGAGTGAAACATCGCCGAGTGAAACATCGCGGAGGGAAACATCGCGGAGTGAAACATCGCGGAGTAAAACAACGCGGAGTGAAACAACGCGGAGTGAAACATCGCGGAGTGAAACATCGCGGAGTAAAACAACGCGGAGTAAAACATCGCGGAGTAAAATATCGCGGAGTAAAACAACGCGGAGTAAAACATCGCGGAGTAAAACATCGCCGAGTAAAACATCGCCCAGTGAAACATCGCGGAGTAAAACATCGCCGAGTGAAACATCGCGGAGTGAAACATCGCGGAGTGAAACAACGCGGAGTGAAACAACGCGGAGTGAAACATCGCCGAGTGAAACATCGCCGAGTGAAACATCGCGGAGGGAAACATCGCGGAGTGAAACATCTCGGAGTAAAACAACGCGGATTGAAACAACGCGGAGTGAAACATCACCAAGTGAAACATCGCGGAGTGAAACATCGCGGAGTGAAACATCACGGAGTGAAACAACGCGGAGTGAAACATCGCCGAGTGAAACATCGCGGAGTGAAACATCGCGGAGTAAAACATCGCGGAGTAAAACAACGCGGAGTAAAACATCGCGGAATGAAACATCGCGGAGTTAAACAACGCGCAGTAAAACATCGCGGAGTAAAACATCGCCCAGTAAAACATCGCCGAGTAAAACAACGCGGAGTGAAACATCGCCCAGTAAAACATCGCGGAGTGAAACATCGCCCAGTAAAACATCGCGGAGTTAAACATCGCCCAGTAAAACATCGCGGAGCGAAACATCGCGGAATGAAACATCGCGGAGTTAAACAACGCGCAGTAAAACATCACGGAGTAAAACAACGCGGAGTAAAACAATGTGGAGTAAAACATCGCGGAGTGAAACATCGCGGAATGAAACATCGCGGAGTTAAACAACGCGCAGTAAAACATCACGGAGTAAAACAATGCGGAGTAAAACATCGCGGAGTAAAACATCGCGCAGTAAAACATCGCGGAGTGAAACATCGCGGAGTTAAACAACGCGCAGTAAAACATCGCGGAGTTAAACATCGCCGAGTAAAACATCGCGGAGTGAAACATCGCGGAGTTAAACATCGCGGAGTAAAACATCGCCCAGTAAAACATCGCCGAGTAAAACAACGCGGAGTGAAACATCGCCCAGTAAAACATCGCGGAGTGAAACATCGCCCAGTAAAACATCGCGGAGTTAAACATCGCCCAGTAAAACATCGCCGAGTAAAACAACGCGGAGTGAAACATCGCCCAGTAAAACATCGCGGAGTGAAACATCGCCCAGTAAAACATCGCGGAGTTAAACATCGCCCAGTAAAACAACGCGGAG
This sequence comes from Hemitrygon akajei, assembly GCF_048418815.1. Taxonomy (NCBI): domain Eukaryota; kingdom Metazoa; phylum Chordata; class Chondrichthyes; order Myliobatiformes; family Dasyatidae; genus Hemitrygon; species Hemitrygon akajei. The sequence continues at coordinate 128,911,631 of NC_133130.1, read as the reverse complement.
TGAAACATCGCCGAGTGAAACATCGCCGAGTGAAACATCGCGGAGGGAAACATCGCGGAGTGAAACATCGCGGAGTAAAACAACGCGGAGTGAAACAACGCGGAGTGAAACATCGCGGAGTGAAACATCGCGGAGTGAAACAACGCGGAGTGAAACAACGCCGAGTGAAACATCGCGGAGTGAAACATCGCGGAGTAAAACATCGCGGAGTAAAACAACGCCGAGTAAAACATCGCGGAGTGAAACATCGCGGAGTTAAACAACGCGGAGTAAAACATCGCGGAGTGAAACATCGCGGAGTGAAACATCGCGGAGTTAAACAACGCGCAGTAAAACATCACGGAGTAAAACAATGCGGAGTAAAACATCGCGGAGTAAAACATCGCGCAGTAAAACATCGCGGAGCGAAACATCGCGGAGTAAAACATCGCGGAGTAAAACAACGCGGAGTAAAACATCGCGGAGTAAAACAGCGCGGAGTAAAACAGCGCGGAGTAAAACAACGCCGAGTAAAACAACGCCGAGTAAAACATCGCGGAGTAAAACATCGCCCAGTAAAACATCGCCGAGTGAAACAACGCGGAGTGAAACATCGCCGAGTAAAACATCGCCGAGTGAAACAACGCGGAGTGAAACAACGCCGAGTGAAACAACGCGGAGTAAAACATCGCGGAGTAAAACATCGCCGAGTGAAACAACGCCGAGTGAAACATCGCGGAGTAAAACAACGCGGAGTAAAACATCGCGGAGTAAAACATCGCGGAGTAAAACAACGCGGAGTAAAACATCGCGGAGTAAAACATCGCCGAGTAAAACATCGCCCAGTGAAACATCGCGGAGTAAAACATCGCCGAGTGAAACATCGCGGAGTGAAACATCGCGGAGTGAAACAACGCGGAGTAAAACATCGCGGAATGAAACATCGCGGAGTTAAACAACGCGCAGTAAAACATCGCGGAGTAAAACATCGCACAGTAAAACATCGCCGAGTAAAACAACGCGGAGTGAAACATCGCCCAGTAAAACATCGCGGAGTGAAACATCGCCCAGTAAAACATCGCGGAGTTAAACATCGCCCAGTAAAACAACGCGGAGTGAAACATCGCCGAGTGAAACATCGCCGAGTGAAACATCGCGGAGGGAAACATCGCGGAGTGAAACATCGCGGAGTAAAACAACGCGGAGTGAAACAACGCGGAGTGAAACATCGCGGAGTGAAACATCGCGGAGTGAAACATCGCGGAGTGAAACATCGCGGAGTTAAACAACGCGCAGTAAAACATCGCGGAGTAAAACATCGCGGAGTAAAACATCGCGGAGTAAAACATCGCGCAGTAAAACATCGCGGAGCGAAACATCGCGGAGTAAAACATCGCGGAGTAAAACAACGCGGAGTAAAACATCGCGGAGTAAAACAGCGCGGAGTAAAACAGCGCGGAGTAAAACAGCGCCGAGTAAAACAACGCCGAGTAAAACATCGCGGAGTAAAACATCGCCCAGTAAAACATCGCCGAGTGAAACAACGCGGAGTGAAACATCGCCGAGTAAAACATCGCCGAGTGAAACAACGCGGAGTGAAACAACGCCGAGTGAAACAACGCGGAGTGAAACATCGCGGAGTAAAACATCGCCGAGTGAAACAACGCCGAGTGAAACATCGCGGAGTAAAACAACGCGGAGTAAAACATCGCGGAGTAAAATATCGCGGAGTAAAACAACGCGGAGTAAAACATCGCGGAGTAAAACATCGCCGAGTAAAACATCGCCCAGTGAAACATCGCGGAGTAAAACATCGCCGAGTGAAACATCGCGGAGTGAAACATCGCGGAGTGAAACAACGCGGAGTGAAACAACGCGGAGTGAAACATCGCCGAGTGAAACATCGCCGAGTGAAACATCGCGGAGGGAAACATCGCGGAGTGAAACATCTCGGAGTAAAACAACGCGGATTGAAACAACGCGGAGTGAAACATCACCAAGTGAAACATCGCGGAGTGAAACATCGCGGAGTGAAACATCACGGAGTGAAACAACGCGGAGTGAAACATCGCCGAGTGAAACATCGCGGAGTGAAACATCGCGGAGTAAAACATCGCGGAGTAAAACAACGCGGAGTAAAACATCGCGGAATGAAACATCGCGGAGTTAAACAACGCGCAGTAAAACATCGCGGAGTAAAACATCGCCCAGTAAAACATCGCCGAGTAAAACAACGCGGAGTGAAACATCGCCCAGTAAAACATCGCGGAGTGAAACATCGCCCAGTAAAACATCGCCCAGTAAAACATCGCGGAGCGAAACATCGCGGAATGAAACATCGCGGAATGAAACATCGCGCAGTAAAACATCACGGAGTAAAACAACGCGGAGTAAAACAATGTGGAGTTAAACATCGCGGAGTGAAACATCGCGGAATGAAACATCGCGGAGTTAAACAACGCGCAGTAAAACATCACGGAGTAAAACAATGCGGAGTAAAACATCGCGGAGTAAAACATCGCGCAGTAAAACATCGCGGAGTGAAACATCGCGGAGTTAAACAACGCGCAGTAAAACATCGCGGAGTTAAACATCGCCGAGTAAAACATCGCGGAGTGAAACATCGCGGAGTTAAACATCGCGGAGTAAAACATCGCCCAGTAAAACATCGCCGAGTAAAACAACGCGGAGTGAAACATCGCCCAGTAAAACATCGCGGAGTGAAACATCGCCCAGTAAAACATCGCGGAGTTAAACATCGCCCAGTAAAACATCGCCGAGTAAAACAACGCGGAGTGAAACATCGCCAAGTAAAACATCGCGGAGTGAAACATCGCCCAGTAAAACATCGCGGAGTTAAACATCGCCCAGTAAAACAACGCGGAGTGAAACATCGCCGAGTGAAACATCGCCGAGTGAAACATCGCGGAGGGAAACATCGCGGAGTGAAACATCGCGGAGTAAAACAACGCGGAGTGAAACAACGCGGAGTGAAACATCGCGGAGTGAAACATCGCGGAGTGAAACAACGCGGAGTGAAACAACGCCGAGTGAAACATCGCGGAGTGAAACATCGCGGAGTAAAACATCGCGGAGTAAAACAACGCCGAGTGAAACATCGCGGAGTGAAACATCGCGGAGTTAAACAACGCGGAGTAAAACATCGCGGAGTGAAACATCGCGGAGTGAAACATCGCGGAGTGAAACATCGCGGAATGAAACATCGCGGAGTTAAACAACGCGCAGTAAAACATCACGGAGTAAAACAATGCGGAGTAAAACATCGCGGAGTAAAACATCGCGCAGTAAAACATCGCAGAGCGAAACATCGCGGAGTAAAACATCGCGGAGTAAAACAACGCGGAGTAAAACATCGCGGAGTAAAACAGCGCGGAGTAAAACAGCGCGGAGTAAAACAACGCCGAGTAAAACAACGCCGAGTAAAACATCGCGGAGTAAAACATCGCCCAGTAAAACATCGCCGAGTGAAACAACGCGGAGTGAAACATCGCCGAGTAAAACATCGCCGAGTGAAACAACGCGGAGTGAAACAACGCCGAGTGAAACAACGCGGAGTAAAACATCGCGGAGTAAAACATCGCCGAGTGAAACAACGCCGAGTGAAACATCGCGGAGTAAAACAACGCGGAGTAAAACATCGCGGAGTAAAACATCGCGGAGTAAAACAACGCGGAGTAAAACATCGCGGAGTAAAACATCGCCGAGTAAAACATCGCCCAGTGAAACATCGCGGAGTAAAACATCGCCGAGTGAAACATCGCGGAGTGAAACATCGCGGAGTGAAACAACGCGGAGTGAAACAACGCGGAGTGAAACATCGCCCAGTGAAACATCGCGGAGTGAAACATCGCGGAGTTAAACATCGCGGAGTAAAACATCGCCCAGTAAAACATCGCCGAGTAAAACAACGCGGAGTGAAACATCGCCCAGTAAAACATCGCGGAGTGAAACATCGCCCAGTAAAACATCGCGGAGTTAAACATCGCCCAGTAAAACATCGCCGAGTAAAACAACGCGGAGTGAAACATCGCCCAGTAAAACATCGCGGAGTGAAACATCGCCCAGTAAAACATCGCGGAGTTAAACATCGCCCAGTAAAACAACGCGGAGTGAAACATCGCCGAGTGAAACATCGCCGAGTGAAACATCGCGGAGGGAAACATCGCGGAGTGAAACATCGCGGAGTAAAACAACGCGGAGGGAAACAACGCGGAGTGAAACATCGCGGAGTGAAACATCGCGGAGTGAAACAACGCGGAGTGAAACAACGCCGAGTGAAACATCGCGGAGTGAAACATCGCGGAGTAAAACATCGCGGAGTAAAACAACGCCGAGTAAAACATCGCGGAGTGAAACATCGCGGAGTTAAACAACGCGGAGTGAAACATCGCGGAGTGAAACATCGCGGAGTGAAACATCGCGGAGTGAAACATCGCGGAATGAAACATCGCGGAGTTAAACAACGCGCAGTAAAACATCACGGAGTAAAACAATGCGGAGTAAAACATCGCGGAGTAAAACATCGCGCAGTAAAACAGCGCGGAGCGAAACATCGCGGAGTAAAACATCGCGGAGTAAAACAACGCGGAGTAAAACATCGCGGAGTAAAACAGCGCGGAGTAAAACAGCGCGGAGTAAAACAACGCCGAGTAAAACAACGCCGAGTAAAACATCGCGGAGTAAAACATCGCCCAGTAAAACATCGCCGAGTGAAACAACGCGGAGTGAAACATCGCCGAGTAAAACATCGCCGAGTGAAACAACGCGGAGTGAAACAACGCCGAGTGAAACAACGCGGAGTAAAACATCGCGGAGTAAAACATCGCCGAGTGAAACAACGCCGAGTGAAACATCGCGGAGTAAAACAACGCGGAGTAAAACATCGCGGAGTAAAACATCGCGGAGTAAAACAACGCGGAGTAAAACATCGCGGAGTAAAACATCGCCGAGTAAAACATCGCCCAGTGAAACATCGCGGAGTAAAACATCGCCGAGTGAAACATCGCGGAGTGAAACATCGCGGAGTGAAACAACGCGGAGTGAAACAACGCGGAGTGAAACATCGCCCAGTGAAACATCGCCGAGTGAAACATCGCGGAGGGAAACATCGCGGAGTGAAATATCTCGGAGTAAAACAACGCGGAGTGAAACAACGCGGAGTGAAACATCACCAAGTGAAACATCGCGGAGTGGAACATCGCGGAGTGAAACATCACGGAGTGAAACAACGCGGAGTGAAACATCGCCGAGTGAAACATCGCGGAGTGAAACATCGCGGAGTAAAACATCGCGGAGTAAAACAACGCGGAGTAAAACATCGCGGAATGAAACATCGCGGAGTTAAACAACGCGCAGTAAAACAACGCGGAGTAAAACATCGCGGAATGAAACATCGCGGAGTTAAACAACGCGCAGTAAAACATCGCGGAGTAAAACATCGCCCAGTAAAACATCGCCGAGTAAAACAACGCGGAGTGAAACATCGCCCAGTAAAACATCGCGGAGTTAAACATCGCCCAGTAAAACATCGCGGAGCGAAACATCGCGGAATGAAACATCGCGGAGTTAAACAACGCGCAGTAAAACATCACGGAGTAAAACAACGCGGAGTAAAACAATGTGGAGTAAAACATCGCGGAGTGAAACATCGCGGAATGAAACATCGCGGAGTTAAACAACGCGCAGTAAAACATCACGGAGTAAAACAATGCGGAGTAAAACATCGCGGAGTAAAACATCGCGCAGTAAAACATCGCGGAGTGAAACATCGCGGAGTTAAACAACGCGCAGTAAAACATCGCGGAGTGAAACATCGCCGAGTAAAACATCGCGGAGTGAAACATCGCGGAGTTAAACATCGCGCTGTAAAACATCGCGGAGCGAAACATCGCGGAATGAAACATCGCGGAGTTAAACAACGCGCAGTAAAACATCACGGAGTAAAACAACGCGGAGTAAAACAATGCGGAGTAAAACATCGCCCAGTAAAACATCGCCGAGTAAAACATCGCGGAGTTAAACATCGTGGAGTGAAACATCGCGGAGTTAAACATCGCGGAGTGAAACATCGCGGAGTGAAACATCGCGCAGTGAAACATCACGGAGTAAAACATCGCGGAGTTAAACATCGTGGAGTGAAACATCGCGGAGTTAAACATCGCGGAGTGAAACATCGCGGAGTGAAACATCGCGGAGTGAAACATCGCGGAGTAAAACATCGCGGAGTGAAACATCGCGCAGTAAAACATCGCGGAGTGAAACATCGCGGAGTTAAACAACGCGCAGTAAAACATCGCGGAGTTAAACATCGCGCAGTAAAACATCGCGGAGTGAAACATCGCGGAGTTAAACAACGCGCAGTAAAACATCGCGGAGTGAAACATCGCGGAGTAAAACATCGCGGAGTGAAACATCGCGCAGTGAAACATCGCGGAGTGAAACATCGCGGAGTTAAACAACGCGCAGTAAAACATCGCGGAGTGAAACATCGCGGAGTTAAACAACGCGCAGTAAAACATCGCGGAGTTAAACATCGCGCAGTAAAACATCGCGGAGTGAAACATCGCGGAGTTAAACAACGCGCAGTAAAACATCGCGGAGTGAAACATCGCGGAGTGAAACATCGCGGAGTGAAACATCGCGCAGTGAAACATCGCGGAGTGAAACATCGCGGAGTTAAACAACGCGCAGTAAAACATCGCGGAGTTAAACATCGCGCAGTAAAACATCGCGGAGTGAAACATCGCGGAGTTAAACAACGCGCAGTAAAACATCGCGGAATGAAACATCGCGGAGCGAAACATCGCGGAGTTAAACAACGCGCAGTAAAACATCGCGGAGTGAAACAACGCGGAGTGAATCATCGCGGAGTGAAACATCGCGGAGTTAAACAACGCGGAGTGAAACATCGCGGAGTTAAACATCGCGGAGTTAAACAACGCGGATTGAAACATCGCGGAGTTAAACATTGCGGAGTGAAACATCGCCGAGTAAAACATCGCCCAGTAAAACATCGCGGAGTGAATCATCGCGGAGTTAAACATCGCGGAGTAAAACATCGCCGAGTAAAACATCGCCGAGTAAAACATCGTGGAGTGAAACATCGCGGAGTGAAACATCGCGGAGTGAAACATCGCGGAGTTAAACAACGCGCAGTAAAACATCGCGGAGTTAAACATCGCGCAGTAAAACATCGCGGAGCGAAACATCGCGGAATGAAACATCGCGGAGTTAAACAACGCGCAGTAAAACATCACGGAGTAAAACAACGCGGAGTAAAACATCGCGGAGTGAAACATCGCGGAGTGAAACATCGCGGAGTGAAACATCGCGGAATGAAACAACGCGCAGTAAAACAACGCGCAGTAAAACATCACGGAGTAAAACAATGCGGAGTAAAACATCGCGGAGCGAAACATCGCGGAGTGAAACATCGCGGAGTTAAACAACGCGCAGTAAAACATCGCGGAGTGAAACATCGCGGAGTAAAACATCGCGGAGTGAAACATCGCGGAGTTAAACATCGCGCAGTAAAACATCGCGGAGCGAAACATCGCGGAATGAAACATCGCGGAGTTAAACAACGCGCAGTAAAACATCACGGAGTAAAACAACGCGGAGTAAAACAATGCGGAGTAAAACATCGCCCAGTAAAACATCGCCGAGTAAAACATCGCGGAGTTAAACATCGCGGAGTGAAACATCGCGGAGTTAAACATCGCGGAGTGAAACATCGCGGAGTGAAACAGCGCGGAGTAAAACAGCGCGGAGTAAAACAACGCCGAGTAAAACAACGCCGAGTAAAACATCGCGGAGTAAAACATCGCCCAGTAAAACATCGCCGAGTGAAACAACGCGGAGTGAAACATCGCCGAGTAAAACATCGCCGAGTGAAACAACGCGGAGTGAAACAACGCCGAGTGAAACAACGCGGAGTAAAACATCGCGGAGTAAAACATCGCCGAGTGAAACAACGCCGAGTGAAACATCGCGGAGTAAAACAACGCGGAGTAAAACATCGCGGAGTAAAACATCGCGGAGTAAAACAACGCGGAGTAAAACATCGCGGAGTGAAACAACGCGGAGTGAAACATCGCGGAGTAAAACATCGCGGAGTAAAACATCGCCGAGTGAAACATCGCGGAGTGAAACATCGCGCAGTAAAACATCGCGCAGTAAAACATCGCGGAATGAAACATCGCGGAGTTAAACAACGCGCAGTAAAACATCACGGAGTAAAACAACGCGGAGTAAAACAACGCGGAGTAAAACATCGCCCAGTAAAACATCGCCCAGTAAAACATCGCGGAGTTAAACATCGTGGAGTGAAACATCGCGGAGTTAAACATCGCGGAGTGAAACATCGCGGAGTGAAACATCGCGGAGTGAAACATCGCGCAGTGAAACATCGCGCAGTGAAACATCGCGGAGTGAAACATCGCGGAGTGAAACATCGCGGAGTGAAACATCGCGGAGTAAAACATCGCGCAGTAAAACATCGCGGAGTGAAACATCGCGGAGTGAAACATCGCGCAGTAAAACATCGCGGAGTTAAACATCGCGCAGTAAAACATCGCGGAGTGAAACATCGCGGAGTTAAACAACGCGCAGTAAAACATCGCGGAGTGAAACATCGCGGAGTAAAACATCGCGGAGTGAAACATCGCGCAGTGAAACATCGCGGAGTGAAACATCGCGGAGTTAAACAACGCGCAGTAAAACATCGCGGAGTGAAACATCGCGGAGTTAAACAACGCGCAGTAAAACATCGCGGAGTTAAACATCGCGCAGTAAAACATCGCGGAGTGAAACATCGCGGAGTTAAACAACGCGCAGTAAAACATCGCGGAGTGAAACATCGCGGAGTGAAACATCGCGGAGTGAAACATCGCGCAGTGAAACATCGCGGAGTGAAACATCGCGGAGTTAAACAACGCGCAGTAAAACATCGCGGAGTTAAACATCGCGCAGTAAAACATCGCGGAGTGAAACATCGCGGAGTTAAACAACGCGCAGTAAAACATCGCGGAATGAAACATCGCGGAGCGAAACATCGCGGAGTTAAACAACGCGCAGTAAAACATCGCGGAGTGAAACAACGCGGAGTGAATCATCGCGGAGTGAAACATCGCGGAGTTAAACAACGCGGAGTGAAACATCGCGGAGTTAAACATCGCGGAGTTAAACAACGCGGATTGAAACATCGCGGAGTTAAACATCGCGGAGTGAAACATCGCCGAGTAAAACATCGCCCAGTAAAACATCGCGGAGTGAATCATCGCGGAGTAAAACATCGCGGAGTAAAACATCGCCGAGTAAAACATCGCCGAGTAAAACATCGCGGAGTGAAACATCGCGGAGTGAAACATCGCGGAGTGAAACATCGCGCAGTAAAACATCGCGGAGTGAAACATCGCGGAGTTAAACAACGCGCAGTAAAACATCGCGGAGTTAAACATCGCGGAGTTAAACATCGCGCAGTAAAACATCGCGGAGCGAAACATCGCGGAGTTAAACAACGCGCAGTAAAACATCACGGAGTAAAACAACGCGGAGTAAAACAATGTGGAGTAAAACATCGCGGAGTGAAACATCGCGGAGTGAAACATCGCGGAGTGAAACATCGCGGAATGAAACATCGCGGAGTTAAACAACGCGCAGTAAAACAATGCGGAGTAAAACAATGCGGAGTAAAACATCGCGGAGTGAAACATCGCGGAGTTAAACAACGCGCAGTAAAACATCGCGGAGTGAAACATCGCGGAGTGAAACATCGCGGAGTGAAACATCGCGGAGTTAAACATCGCGCAGTAAAACATCGCGGAGCGAAACATCGCGGAATGAAACATCGCGGAGTTAAACAACGCGCAGTAAAACATCACGGAGTAAAACAACGCGGAGTAAAACAATGCGGAGTAAAACATCGCCCAGTAAAACATCGCCGAGTAAAACATCGCGGAGTTAAACATCGCGGAGTTAAACATCGCGGAGTGAAACATCGCGGAGTTAAACATCGCGGAGTGAAACATCGCGGAGTGAAACAGCGCGGAGTGGAACATCGCGGAGTGAAACATCACGGAGTGAAACAACGCGGAGTGAAACATCGCCGAGTGAAACATCGCGGAGTGAAACATCGCGGAGTAAAACATCGCGGAGTAAAACAACGCGGAGTAAAACATCGCGGAATGAAACATCGCGGAGTTAAACAACGCGCAGTAAAACATCGCGGAGTAAAACATCGCCCAGTAAAACATCGCGGAGTGAAACATCGCCGAGTGAAACATCGCGGAGTGAAACATCGCGGAGTTAAACATCGCGCAGTAAAACATCGCGGAGCGAAACATCGCGGAATGAAACATCGCGGAGTTAAACAACGCGCAGTAAAACATCACGGAGTAAAACAACGCGGAGTAAAACAATGCGGAGTAAAACATCGCCCAGTAAAACATCGCCGAGTAAAACATCGCGGAGTTAAACATCGTGGAGTGAAACATCGCGGAGTTAAACATCGCGGAGTGAAACATCGCGGAGTGAAACATCGCGGAGTGAAACATCGCGCAGTGAAACATCGCGGAGTTAAACATCGCGGAGTGAAACATCGCGGAGTTAAACATCGCGGAGTGAAACATCGCGGAGTGAAACATCGCGGAGTGAAACATCGCGGAGTGAAACATCGCGCAGTGAAACATCGCGGAGTGAAACATCGCGGAGTTAAACAACGCGCAGTAAAACATCGCGGAGTTAAACAACGCGCAGTAAAACAACGCGGAGTAAAACAGCGCGGAGTAAAACAACGCCGAGTAAAACAACGCCGAGTAAAACATCGCGGAGTAAAACATCGCCCAGTAAAACATCGCCGAGTGAAACAACGCGGAGTGAAACATCGCCGAGTAAAACATCGCCGAGTGAAACAACGCGGAGTGAAACAACGCCGAGTGAAACAACGCGGAGTAAAACATCGCGGAGTAAAACATCGCCGAGTGAAACAACGCCGAGTGAAACATCGCGGAGTAAAACAACGCGGAGTAAAACATCGCGGAGTAAAACATCGCGGAGTAAAACAACGCGGAGTAAAACATCGCGGAGTAAAACATCGCCGAGTAAAACATCGCCCAGTGAAACATCGCGGAGTAAAACATCGCCGAGTGAAACATCGCGGAGTGAAACATCGCGGAGTGAAACAACGCGGAGTGAAACAACGCGGAGTGAAACATCGCCGAGTGAAACATCGCGGAGGGAAACATCGCGGAGTGAAACATCTCGGAGTAAAACAACGCGGAGTGAAACAACGCGGAGTGAAACATCACCAAGTGAAACATCGCGGAGTGAAACATCGCGGAGTGAAACATCACGGAGTGAAACAACGCGGAGTGAAACATCGCCGAGTGAAACATCGCGGAGTGAAACATCGCGGAGTAAAACATCGCGGAGTAAAACAACGCGGAGTAAAACATCGCGGAATGAAACATCGCGGAGTTAAACAACGCGCAGTAAAACATCGCGGAGTAAAACATCGCCCAGTAAAACATCGCCGAGTAAAACAACGCGGAGTGAAACATCGCCCAGTAAAACATCGCGGAGTGAAACATCGCCCAGTAAAACATCGCGGAGTTAAACATCGCCCAGTAAAACATCGCGGAGCGAAACATCGCGGAATGAAACATCGCGGAGTTAAACAACGCGCAGTAAAACATCGCGGAGTAAAACATCGCGCAGTAAAACATCGCGGAGTGAAACATCGCGGAGTTAAACAACGCGCAGTAAAACATCGCGGAGTTAAACATCGCCGAGTAAAACATCGCGGAGTGAAACATCTCGGAGTAAAACAACGCGGAGTGAAACAACGCGGAGTGAAACATCACCAAGTGAAACATCGCGGAGTGAAACATCGCGGAGTGAAACATCACGGAGTGAAACAACGCGGAGTGAAACATCGCCGAGTGAAACATCGCGGAGTGAAACATCGCGGAGTAAAACATCGCGGAGTAAAACAACGCGGAGTAAAACATCGCGGAATGAAACATCGCGGAGTTAAACAACGCGCAGTAAAACATCGCGGAGTAAAACATCGCCCAGTAAAACATCGCCGAGTAAAACAACGCGGAGTGAAACATCGCCCAGTAAAACATCGCGGAGTGAAACATCGCCCAGTAAAACATCGCGGAGTTAAACATCGCCCAGTAAAACATCGCGGAGCGAAACATCGCGGAATGAAACATCGCGGAGTTAAACAACGCGCAGTAAAACATCGCGGAGTAAAACATCGCGCAGTAAAACATCGCGCAGTAAAACATCGCGGAGTGAAACATCGCGGAGTTAAACAACGCGCAGTAAAACATCGCGGAGTTAAACATCGCCGAGTAAAACATCGCGGAGTGAAACATCGCGGAGTTAAACATCGCGGAGTAAAACATCGCCCAGTAAAACATCGCCGAGTAAAACAACGCGGAGTGAAACATCGCCCAGTAAAACATCGCGGAGTGAAACATCGCCCAGTAAAACATCGCGGAGTTAAACATCGCCCAGTAAAACATCGCCGAGTAAAACAACGCGGAGTGAAACATCGCCCAGTAAAACATCGCGGAGTGAAACATCGCCCAGTAAAACAACGCGGAGTGAAACATCGCCGAGTGAAACATCGCCGAGTGAAACATCGCGGAGGGAAACATCGCGGAGTGAAACATCGCGGAGTAAAACAACGCGGAGTGAAACAACGCGGAGTGAAACATCGCGGAGTGAAACATCGCGGAGTGAAACAACGCGGAGTGAAACAACGCCGAGTGAAACATCGCGGAGTAAAACATCGCGGAGTGAAACATCGCGCAGTGAAACATCGCGGAGTGAAACATCGCGGAGTTAAACATCGCCCAGTAAAACAACGCGGAGTGAAACATCGCGGAGTTAAACAACGCGGAGTGAATCATCGCGGAGTGAAACATCGCGGAGTGAAACATCGCTGAGTTAAACAACGCGGAGTGAAACATCGCGGAGTGAAACATCGCGGAATGAAACATCGCGGAGTTAAACAACGCGCAGTAAAACATCACGGAGAGAAACATCGCGGAATGAAACATCGCGGAGTGAAACATCGCGCAGTAAAACATCGCGGAGTGAAACATCGCGGAGTTAAACAACGCGCAGTAAAACATTGCGGAGTTAAACATCGCGCAGTAAAACATCGCGGTGCAAAACATCGCGGAATGAAACATCGCGGAGTTAAACAACGCGCAGTAAAACATCGCGGAGCGAAACATCGCGGAGCGAAACATCGCGGAGTAAAACATCGCGCAGTGAAACATCGCGGAGCGAAACATCGCGGAGCGAAACATCGCCGAGTTAAACAACGCGCAGTAAAACATCGCGGAGTGAAACATCGCAGAGTGAAACATCGCGCAGTAAAACATCGCGGAGTGAAACATCGCGGAGTTAAACAACGCGCAGTAAAACATTGCGGAGTTAAACATCGCGCAGTAAAACATCGCGGTGCAAAACATCGCGGAATGAAACATCGCGGAGTTAAACAACGCGCAGTAAAACATCGCGGAGCGAAACATCGCGGAGTGAAACATCGCGGAGTTAAACAACGCGCAGTAAAACATCGCGGAGTGAAACATCGCGCAGTAAAACATCGCGCAGTAAAACATCGCGGAGCGAAACATCGCGGAGCGAAACATCGCGGAGTAAAACATCGCGCAGTGAAACATCGCAGAGCGAAACATCGCGGAGCGAAACATCGCCGAGTTAAACAACGCGCAGTAAAACATCGCGGAGTGAAACATCGCGGAGTTAAACAACGCGCAGTAAAACATCGCGGAGTTAAACATCGCGCAGTAAAACATCGCGGAGCGAAACATCGCGGAATGAAACATCGCGGAGTTAAACAACGCGCAGTAAAACATCACGGAGTAAAACAACGCGGAGTAAAACAATGTGGAGTAAAACATCGCGGAGTGAAACATCGCGGAATGAAACATCGCGGAGTTAAACAACGCGCAGTAAAACATCGCGGAGTAAAACATCGCCCAGTAAAACATCGCCGAGTAAAACAACGCGGAGTGAAACATCGCCCAGTAAAACATCGCGGAGTTAAACATCGCCCAGTAAAGCAACGCGGAGTGAAACATCGCCGAGTGAAACATCGCCGAGTGAAACATCGCGGAGGGAAACATCGCGGAGTGAAACATCGCGGAGTAAAACAACGCGGAGTGAAACAACGCGGAGTGAAACATCGCGGAGTGAAACATCGCGGAGTGAAACATCGCGGAGTGAAACAACGCCGAGTGAAACATCGCGGAGTGAAACATCGCAGAGTAAAACATCGCGGAGTAAAACAACGCGGAGTAAAACATCGCGGAATGAAACATCGCGGAGTTAAACAACGCGCAGTAAAACATCGCGGAGTAAAACATCGCGGAGTTAAACAACGCACAGTAAAACATCGCGGAGCGAAACATCGCGGAGTGAAACATCGCGGAGTTAAACAACGCGCAGTAAAACATCGCGGAGTGAAACATCGCGCAGTAAAACATCGCGCAGTAAAACATCGCGGAGCGAAACATCGCGGAGCGAAACATCGCGGAGTAAAACATCGCGCAGTGAAACATCGCAGAGCGAAACATCGCGGAGCGAAACATCGCGGAGTTAAACAACGCGCAGTAAAACATCGCGGAGTGAAACATCGCGGAGTGAAACATCGCGCAGTAAAACATCGCGCAGTAAAACATCGCGGAGTGAAACATCGCGGAGTTAAACAACGCGCAGTAAAACATCGCGGAGTTAAACATCGCGCAGTAAAACATCGCGGTGCAAAACATCGCGGAATGAAACATCGCGGAGTTAAACAACGCGCAGTAAAACATCGCGGAGCGAAACATCGCGGAGTGAAACATCGCGGAGTTAAACAACGCGCAGTAAAACATCGCGGAGTGAAACATCGCGCAGTGAAACATCGCGCAGTAAAACATCGCGGAGCGAAACATCGCGGAGCGAAACATCGCGGAGTAAAACATCGCGCAGTGAAACATCGCAGAGCGAAACATCGCGGAGCGAAACATCGCCGAGTTAAACAACGCGCAGTAAAACATCGCGGAGTGAAACATCGCGGAGTGAAACATCGCGCAGTAAAACATCGCAGAGCGAAACATCGCGGAGCGAAACATCGCCGAGTTAAACAACGCGCAGTAAAACATCGCGGAGTGAAACATCGCGGAGTTAAACAACGCGCAGTAAAACATCGCGGAGTTAAACATCGCGCAGTAAAACATCGCGGAGCGAAACATCGCGGAATGAAACATCGCGGAGTTAAACAACGCGCAGTAAAACATCGCAGAGTAAAACATCGCCCAGTAAAACATCGCCGAGTAAAACAACGCGGAGTGAAACATCGCCCAGTAAAACATCGCGGAGTGAAACATCGCCCAGTAAAACATCGCGGAGTTAAACATCGCCCAGTAAAACAACGCGGAGTGAAACATCGCCGAGTGAAACATCGCCGAGTGAAACATCGCGGAGGGAAACATCGCGGAGTGAAACATCGCGGAGTAAAACAACGCGGAGTGAAACATCGCAGAGCGAAACATCGCGGAGCGAAACATCGCCGAGTTAAACAACGCGCAGTAAAACATCGCGGAGTGAAACATCGCGGAGTGAAACATCGCGCAGTAAAACATCGCGGAGTGAAACATCGCGGAGTTAAACAACGCGCAGTAAAACATTGCGGAGTTAAACATCGCGCAGTAAAACATCGCGGTGCAAAACATCGCGGAATGAAACATCGCGGAGTTAAACAACGCGCAGTAAAACATCGCGGAGCGAAACATCGCGGAGTGAAACATCGCGGAGTTAAACAACGCGCAGTAAAACGTCGCGGAGTGAAACATCGCGCAGTAAAACATCGCGCAGTAAAACATCGCGGAGGGAAACATCGCGGAGTGAAACATCGCGGAGTAAAACATCGCGCAGTGAAACATCGCAGAGCGAAACATCGCGGAGCGAAACATCGCCGAGTTAAACAACGCGCAGTAAAACATCGCGGAGTGAAACATCGCGGAGTGAAACATCGCGCAGTAAAACATCGCGGAGTGAAACATCGCGCAGTAAAACATCGCGGAGCGAAACATCGCGGAATGAAACATCGCGGAGTAAAACAACGCGGAGTAAAACAATGTGGAGTAAAACATCGCGGAGTGAAACATCGCGGAATGAAACATCGCGGAGTTAAACAACGCGCAGTAAAACATCACGGAGTAAAACAATGCGGAGTAAAACATCGCGGAGTAAAACATCGCGCAGTAAAACATCGCGGAGTGAAACATCGCGGAGTTAAACAACGCGCAGTAAAACATCGCGGAGTGAAACATCGCCGAGTAAAACATCGCGGAGTGAAACATCGCGGAGTTAAACATCACGCAGTAAAACATCGCGGAGCGAAACATCGCGGAATGAAACATCGCGGAGTTAAACAACGCGCAGTAAAACATCACGGAGTAAAACAACGCGGAGTAAAACAATGCGGAGTAAAACATCGCCCAGTAAAACATCGCCGAGTAAAACATCGCGGAGTTAAACATCGTGGAGTGAAACATCGCGGAGTTAAACATCGCGGAGTGAAACATCGCGGAGTGAAACATCGCGGAGTAAAACATCGCGGAGTGAAACATCGCGCAGTAAAACATCGCGGAGTGAAACATCGCGGAGTTAAACAACGCGCAGTAAAACATCGCGGAGTTAAACATCGCGCAGTAAAACATCGCGGAGTGAAACATCGCGGAGTTAAACAACGCGCAGTAAAACATCGCGGAGTGAAACATCGCGGAGTAAAACATCGCGGAGTGAAACATCGCGCAGTGAAACATCGCGGAGTGAAACATCGCGGAGTTAAACAACGCGCAGTAAAACATCGCGGAGTTAAACATCGCGCAGTAAAACATCGCGGAGTGAAACATCGCGGAGTTAAACAACGCGCAGTAAAACATCGCGGAATGAAACATCGCGGAGCGAAACATCGCGGAGTTAAACAACGCGCAGTAAAACAACGCGCAGTAAAACATCGCGGAGTTAAACAACGCGGAGTGAATCATCGCGGAGTGAAACAACGCGGAGTGAAACATCGCGGAGTGAAACATCGCTGAGTTAAACATCGCGGAGTGAAACATCGCGGAGTTAAACATCGCGGAGTGAAACATCGCGGAGTGAAACATCGCGCAGTGAAACATCGCGGAGTTAAACATCGCGGAGTTAAACATCGCGGAGTTAAACATCGCGCAGTGAAACATCGCGGAGTGAAACATCGCGGAGTTAAACAACGCGCAGTAAAACATCGCGGAGTTAAACATCGCGCAGTAAAACATCGCGGAGTGAAACATCGCGGAGTTAAACAACGCGCAGTAAAACATCGCGGAATGAAACATCGCGGAGCGAAACATCGCGGAGTTAAACAACGCGCAGTAAAACATCGCGGAGTTAAACAACGCGGAGTGAATCATCGCGGAGTGAAACAACGCGGAGTGAAACATCGCGGAGTGAAACATCGCTGAGTTAAACAACGCGGAGTGAAACATCGCGGAGTTAAACATCGCAGAGTAAAACATCGCGGAGTTAAACAACGCCGAGTAAAACATCGCGGAGTTAAACAACGCGGAGTGAAACATCGCGGAGTAAAACAACGCGGAGTGAAACATCACGGAGTGAAAAATCGCGGAGTTAAACAACGCGGAGTGAAACATCGCGGAGTTAAACATCGCGGAGTTAAACAACGCGGATTGAAACATCGCGGAGTGAAACATCGCGGAGTGAAACATCGCCGAGTAAAACATCGCCCAGTAAAACATCGCGGAGTGAATCATCGCGGAGTTAAACATCGCGGAGTAAAACATCGCCGAGTAAAACATCGCGGAGTGAAACATCGCGGAGTTAAACATCGCGGAGTGAAACATCGCGGAGTGAAACATCGCGGAGTAAAACATCGCGGAGTGAAACATCGCGCAGTAAAACATCGCGCAGTAAAACATCGCGGAGTTAAACAACGCGCAGTAAAACATCGCGGAGTTAAACATCGCGCAGTAAAACATCACGGAGCGAAACATCGCGGAATGAAACATCGCGGAGTTAAACAACGCGCAGTAAAACATCACGGAGTAAAACAACGCGGAGTAAAACAATGTGGAGTAAAACATCGCGGAGTGAAACATCGCGGAATGAAACATCGCGGAGTTAAACAACGCGCAGTAAAACATCACGGAGTAAAACAATGCGGAGTAAAACATCGCGGAGTAAAACATCGCGTAGTAAAACATCGCGGAGCGAAACATCGCGGAGTGAAACATCGCGGAGTTAAACAACGCACAGTAAAACATCGCGGAGTGAAACATCGCCGAGTAAAACATCGCGGAGTGAAACATCGCGGAGTTAAACATCGCGCAGTAAAACATCGCGGAGCGAAACATCGCGGAATGAAACATCGCGGAGTTAAACAACGCGCAGTAAAACATCACGGAGTAAAACAACGCGGAGTAAAACAATGCGGAGTAAAACATCGCCCAGTAAAACATCGCCGAGTAAAACATCGCGGAGTTAAACATCGCGGAGTGAAACATCGCGGAGTTAAACATCGCGGAGTGAAACATCGCGGAGTGAAACATCGCGGAGTAAAACATCGCGGAGTGAAACATCGCGCAGTAAAACATCGCGGAGTGAAACATCGCGGAGTTAAACAACGCGCAGTAAAACATCGCGGAGTTAAACATCGCGCAGTAAAACATCGCGGAGTGAAACATCGCGGAGTTAAACAACGCGCAGTGAAACATCGCGGAGTGAAACATCGCGGAGTTAAACAACGCGCAGTAAAACATCGCGGAGTTAAACATCGCGCAGTAAAACATCGCGGAGTGAAACATCGCGGAGTTAAACAACGCGCAGTAAAACATCGCGGAATGAAACATCGCGGAGCGAAACATCGCGGAGTTAAACAACGCGCAGTAAAACATCGCGGAGTTAAACAACGCGGAGTGAATCATCGCGGAGTGAAACAACGCGGAGTGAAACATCGCGGAGTGAAACATCGCTGAGTTAAACAACGCGGAGTGAAACATCGCGGAGTGAAACATCGCGGAGTAAAACAACGCGGAGTGAAACATCGCGGAGTGAAACATCGCGGAGTGAAACATCGCGGAGTAAAACAACGCGGAGTGAAACATCGCCGAGTGAAACATCGCGGAGTAAAACATCGCGGAGTGAAACATCGCGGAGTGAAACAACGCGCAGTAAAACATCGCGGAGTTAAACATCGCGGAGTGAAACATCGCGGAGTAAAACATCGCGGAGTAAAACATCGCGGAGTGAAACATCGCGCAGTGAAACAACGCGCAGTAAAACATCGCGGAGTTAAACATCGCGGAGTGAAACAACGCGCAGTAAAACATCGCGGAGTTAAACATCGCGGAGTGAAACAACGCGCAGTAAAACATCGCGGAGTTAAACATCGCGGAGTGAAACAACGCGCAGTAAAACATCGCGGAGTTAAACATCGCGGAGTGAAACATCGCGGAGTAAAACATCGCGGAGTGAAACATCGCGCAGTGAAACAACGCGCAGTAAAACATCGCGGAGTTAAACATCGCGGAGTGAAACAACGCGCAGTAAAACATCGCGGAGTTAAACATCGCGGAGTGAAACATCGCGGAGTAAAACATCGCGCAGTGAAACATCGCGCAGTGAAACAACGCGCAGTGAAACAACGCGCAGTGAAACCGCGGAGTGAAACATCGCGGAGTAAAACATCGCGGAGTGAAACATCGCGCAGTGAAACATCGCGGAGTGAAACAACGCGCAGTAAAACATCGCGGAGTTAAACATCGCGCAGTAAAACATCGCGGAGCGAAACATCGCGGAGTGAAACATCGCGGAGTTAAACAACGCGCAGTAAAACATCGCGGAATGAAACATCGCGGAGCGAAACATCGCGGAGTTAAACAACGCGCAGTAAAACATCGCGGAGTGAAACATCGCCGAGTAAAACATCGCGGAGTGAAACATCGCGGAGTAAAACAACACGCAGTAAAACATCGCGGAGCGAAACATCGCGGAGTTAAACAACACGCAGTAAAACATCGCGGAGTGAAACATCGCCGAGTAAAACATCGCCCAGTAAAACATCGCGGAGTAAAACATCGCGGAGTTAAACAACGCGGAGTGAATCATCGCGGAGTAAAACAACGCGGAGTGAAACATCGCGGAGTGAAACATCGCTGAGTTAAACAACGCGGAGTGAAACATCGCGGAGTTAAACATCGCAGAGTAAAACATCGCGGAGTTAAACAACGCCGAGTAAAACATCGCGGAGTTAAACAACGCGGAGTGAAACATCGCGGAGTAAAACAACGCGGAGTGAAACATCGCGGAGTGAAACATCGCGGAGTTAAACAACGCGGAGTGAAACATCGCGGAGTTAAACATCGCGGAGTTAAACAACGCGGATTGAAACATCGTGGAGTTAAACATTGCGGAGTGAAACATCGCGGAGTTAAACAACGCGCAGTAAAACATCGCGGAGTGAAACATCGCCGAGTAAAACATCGCGGAGTGAAACATCGCGGAGTTAAACATCACGCAGTAAAACATCGCGGAGCGAAACATCGCGGAATGAAACATCGCGGAGTTAAACAACGCGCAGTAAAACATCACGGAGTAAAACAACGCGGAGTAAAACAATGCGGAGTAAAACATCGCCCAGTAAAACATCGCCGAGTAAAACATCGCGGAGTTAAACATCGCGGAGTGAAACATCGCGGAGTTAAACATCGCGGAGTGAAACATCGCGGAGTGAAACATCGCGGAGTAAAACATCGCGGAGTGAAACATCGCGCAGTAAAACATCGCGGAGTGAAACATCGCGGAGTTAAACAACGCGCAGTAAAACATCGCGGAGTTAAACATCGCGCAGTAAAACATCGCGGAGTGAAACATCGCGGAGTTAAACAACGCGCAGTAAAACATCGCGGAGTGAAACATCGCGGAGTAAAACATCGCGGAGTGAAACATCGCGCAGTGAAACATCGCGGAGTGAAACATCGCGGAGTTAAACAACGCGCAGTAAAACATCGCGGAGTTAAACATCGCGCAGTAAAACATCGCGGAGTGAAACATCGCGGAGTTAAACAACGCGGAGTTAAACATCGCGGAATGAAACATCGCGGAGCAAAACATCGCGGAGTTAAACAACGCGCAGTAAAACATCGCGGAGTTAAACAACGCGGAGTGAATCATCGCGGAGTGAAACAACGCGGAGTGAAACATCGCGGAGTGAAACATCGCTGAGTTAAACATCGCGGAGTGAAACATCGCGGAGTTAAACATCGCGGAGTGAAACATCGCGGAGTGAAACATCGCGGAGTTAAACATCGCGGAGTTAAACATCGCGGAGTTAAACATCGCGCAGTAAAACATCGCGGAGTTAAACATCGCGCAGTAAAACATCACGGAGCTTAACATCGCGGAATGAAACATCGCGGAGTTAAACAACGCGCAGTAAAACATCACGGAGTAAAACAACGCGGAGTAAAACAATGTGGAGTAAAACATCGCGGAGTGAAACATCGCGGAATGAAACATCGCGGAGTTAAACAACGCGCAGTAAAACATCACGGAGTAAAACAATGCGGAGTAAAACATCGCGGAGTAAAACATCGCGTAGTAAAACATCGCGGAGCGAAACATCGCGGAGTGAAACATCGCGGAGTTAAACAACGCGCAGTAAAACATCGCGGAGTGAAACATCGCCGAGTAAAACATCGCGGAGTGAAACATCGCGGAGTAAAACAACACGCAGTAAAACATCGCGGAGCGAAACATCGCGGAGTTAAACAACACGCAGTAAAACATCGCGGAGTGAAACATCGCCGAGTAAAACATCGCCCAGTAAAACAACGCGCAGTAAAACATCGCGGAGTTAAACATCGCGGAGTGAAACATCGCGGAGTTAAACAACGCGCAGTAAAACATCGCGGAATGAAACATCGCGGAGCGAAACATCGCGGAGTTAAACAACGCGCAGTAAAACATCGCGGAGTTAAACAACGCGGAGTGAATCATCGCGGAGTGAAACAACGCGGAGTGAAACATCGCGGAGTGAAACATCGCCGAGTAAAACATCGCGGAGTGAATCATCGCGGAGTTAAACATCGCCGAGTAAAACATCGCCGAGTAAAACATCGCGGAGTGAAACATCGCGGAGTTAAACATCGCGGAGTGAAACATCGTGGAGTGAAACATCGCGGAGTAAAACATCGCCGAGTAAAACATCGCCGAGTAAAACATCGCGGAGTGAAACATCGCGGAGTTAAACATCGCGGAGTGAAACATCGCGGAGTGAAACATCGCGGAGCAAAACATCGCGGAGTGAAACATCGCGCAGTGAAACATCGCGGAGTGAAACATCGCGCAGTGAAACATCGCGGAGTTAAACATCGCGGAGTGAAACATCGCGGAGTGAATCATCGCGGAGTAAAACATCGCCGAGTAAAACATCGCCGAGTAAAACATCGCGGAGTGAAACATCGCGGAGTTAAACATCGCGGAGTGAAACATCGCGGAGTGAAACATCGCGGAGCAAAACATCGAGGAGCGAAACATCGCGCAGTAAAACATCGCGGAGTGAAACATCGCGGAGTTAAACAACGCGCAGTGAAACATCGCGGAGTTAAACATCGCGCAGTAAAACATCGCGGAGTAAAACATCGCGGAGTTAAACATCGCGGAGTAAAACATCGCGGAGTGAAACATCGCGGAGCAAAACATCGCGGAGTGAAACAACGCGCAGTAAAACATCACGGAGTAAAACAACGCGGAGTAAAACAATGTGGAGTAAAACATCGCGGAGTGAAACATCGCGGAATGAAACATCGCGGAGTTAAACAACGCGCAGTAAAACATCACGGAGTAAAACAATGCGGAGTAAAACATCGCGGAGTAAAACATCGCGTAGTAAAACATCGCGGAGCGAAACATCGCGGAGTGAAACATCGCGGAGTTAAACAACGCGCAGTAAAACATCGCGGAGTGAAACATCGCCGAGTAAAACATCGCGGAGTGAAACATCGCGGAGTTAAACATCGCGCAGTAAAACATCGCGGAGCGAAACATCGCGGAATGAAACATCGCGGAGTTAAACAACGCGCAGTAAAACATCACGGAGTAAAACAACGCGGAGTAAAACAATGCGGAGTAAAACATCGCCCAGTAAAACATCGCCGAGTAAAACATCGCGGAGTTAAACATCGTGGAGTGAAACATCGCGGAGTTAAACATCGCGGAGTGAAACATCGCGGAGTGAAACATCGCGGAGTAAAACATCGCGGAGTGAAACATCGCGCAGTAAAACATCGCGGAGTGAAACATCGCGGAGTTAAACAACGCGCAGTAAAACATCGCGGAGTTAAACATCGCGCAGTAAAACATCGCGGAGTGAAA
This sequence comes from Hemitrygon akajei, assembly GCF_048418815.1. Lineage (NCBI taxonomy): Eukaryota > Metazoa > Chordata > Chondrichthyes > Myliobatiformes > Dasyatidae > Hemitrygon > Hemitrygon akajei. Next base: position 128,888,168 of record NC_133130.1, on the reverse strand, counting down.
CATCGCGGAGTTAAACAACGCGCAGTAAAACATCGCGGAGTGAAACATCGCGGAGTGAAACATCGCGCAGTGAAACATCGCGCAGTGAAACATCGCGGAGTGAAACATCGCGGAGTAAAACAACGCGGAGTGAAACATCGCGGAGTGAAACATCGCGGAGTAAAACATCGCGGAGTGAAACATCGCGGAGTGAAACATCGCGGAGTGAAACAACGCGCAGTAAAACATCGCGGAGTTAAACATCGCGGAGTGAAACATCGCGGAGTAAAACATCGCGGAGTAAAACATCGCGGAGTGAAACATCGCGCAGTGAAACAACGCGCAGTAAAACATCGCGGAGTTAAACATCGCGGAGTGAAACAACGCGCAGTAAAACATCGCGGAGTTAAACATCGCGGAGTGAAACAACGCGCAGTAAAACATCGCGGAGTTAAACATCGCGGAGTGAAACAACGCGCAGTAAAACATCGCGGAGTTAAACATCGCGGAGTGAAACATCGCGGAGTAAAACATCGCGGAGTGAAACATCGCGCAGTGAAACAACGCGCAGTAAAACATCGCGGAGTTAAACATCGCGGAGTGAAACAACGCGCAGTAAAACATCGCGGAGTTAAACATCGCGGAGTGAAACATCGCGGAGTAAAACATCGCGGAGTGAAACATCGCGCAGTGAAACATCGCGGAGTGAAACAACGCGCAGTAAAACAACGCGCAGTGAAACCGCGGAGTGAAACATCGCGGAGTAAAACATCGCGGAGTGAAACATCGCGCAGTGAAACATCGCGGAGTGAAACAACGCGCAGTAAAACATCGCGGAGTTAAACATCGCGCAGTAAAACATCGCGGAGCGAAACATCGCGGAGTGAAACATCGCGGAGTTAAACAACGCGCAGTAAAACATCGCGGAATGAAACATCGCGGAGCGAAACATCGCGGAGTTAAACAACGCGCAGTAAAACATCGCGGAGTGAAACATCGCCGAGTAAAACATCGCGGAGTGAAACATCGCGGAGTAAAACAACACGCAGTAAAACATCGCGGAGCGAAACATCGCGGAGTTAAACAACACGCAGTAAAACATCGCGGAGTGAAACATCGCCGAGTAAAACATCGCCCAGTAAAACATCGCGGAGTAAAACATCGCGGAGTTAAACAACGCGGAGTGAATCATCGCGGAGTAAAACAACGCGGAGTGAAACATCGCTGAGTTAAACAACGCGGAGTGAAACATCGCGGAGTTAAACATCGCAGAGTAAAACATCGCGGAGTTAAACAACGCCGAGTAAAACATCGCGGAGTTAAACAACGCGGAGTGAAACATCGCGGAGTAAAACAACGCGGAGTGAAACATCGCGGAGTGAAACATCGCGGAGTTAAACAACGCGGAGTGAAACATCGCGGAGTTAAACATCGCGGAGTTAAACAACGCGGATTGAAACATCGCGGAGTTAAACATTGCGGAGTGAAACATCGCCGAGTAAAACATCGCGGAGTGAATCATCGCGGAGTTAAACATCGCCGAGTAAAACATCGCCGAGTAAAACATCGCGGAGTGAAACATCGCGGAGTTAAACATCGCGGAGTGAAACATCGTGGAGTGAAACATCGCGGAGTAAAACATCGCCGAGTAAAACATCGCCGAGTAAAACATCGCGGAGTGAAACATCGCGGAGTTAAACATCGCGGAGTGAAACATCGCGGAGTGAAACATCGCGGAGCAAAACATCGCGGAGTGAAACATCGCGCAGTGAAACATCGCGGAGTTAAACATCGCGGAGTGAAACATCGCGGAGTGAATCATCGCGGAGTAAAACATCGCCGAGTAAAACATCGCCGAGTAAAACATCGCGGAGTGAAACATCGCGGAGTTAAACATCGCGGAGTGAAACATCGCGGAGTGAAACATCGCGGAGCAAAACATCGCGGAGCGAAACATCGCGCAGTAAAACATCGCGGAGTGAAACATCGCGGAGTTAAACAACGCGCAGTGAAACATCGCGGAGTTAAACATCGCGCAGTAAAACATCGCGGAGTAAAACATCGCGGAGTTAAACATCGCGGAGTAAAACATCGCGGAGTGAAACATCGCGGAGTAAAACATCGCGGAGTAAAACATCGCGTAGTAAAACATCGCGGAGCGAAACATCGCGGAGTGAAACATCGCGGAGTTAAACAACGCGCAGTAAAACATCGCGGAGTGAAACATCGCCGAGTAAAACATCGCGGAGTGAAACATCGCGGAGTTAAACATCGCGCAGTAAAACATCGCGGAGCGAAACATCGCGGAATGAAACATCGCGGAGTTAAACAACGCGCAGTAAAACATCACGGAGTAAAACAACGCGGAGTAAAACAATGCGGAGTAAAACATCGCCCAGTAAAACATCGCCGAGTAAAACATCGCGGAGTTAAACATCGTGGAGTGAAACATCGCGGAGTTAAACATCGCGGAGTGAAACATCGCGGAGTGAAACATCGCGGAGTAAAACATCGCGGAGTGAAACATCGCGCAGTAAAACATCGCGGAGTGAAACATCGCGGAGTTAAACAACGCGCAGTAAAACATCGCGGAGTTAAACATCGCGCAGTAAAACATCGCGGAGTGAAACATCGCGGAGTTAAACAACGCGCAGTAAAACATCGCGGAGTGAAACATCGCGGAGTGAAACATCGCGCAGTGAAACATCGCGCAGTGAAACATCGCGGAGTGAAACATCGCGGAGTAAAACAACGCGGAGTGAAACATCGCGGAGTGAAACATCGCGGAGTAAAACATCGCGGAGTGAAACATCGCGGAGTGAAACATCGCGGAGTGAAACAACGCGCAGTAAAACATCGCGGAGTTAAACATCGCGGAGTGAAACATCGCGGAGTAAAACATCGCGGAGTAAAACATCGCGGAGTGAAACATCGCGCAGTGAAACAACGCGCAGTAAAACATCGCGGAGTTAAACATCGCGGAGTGAAACAACGCGCAGTAAAACATCGCGGAGTTAAACATCGCGGAGTGAAACAACGCGCAGTAAAACATCGCGGAGTTAAACATCGCGGAGTGAAACAACGCGCAGTAAAACATCGCGGAGTTAAACATCGCGGAGTGAAACATCGCGGAGTAAAACATCGCGGAGTGAAACATCGCGCAGTGAAACAACGCGCAGTAAAACATCGCGGAGTTAAACATCGCGGAGTGAAACAACGCGCAGTAAAACATCGCGGAGTTAAACATCGCGGAGTGAAACATCGCGGAGTAAAACATCGCGGAGTGAAACATCGCGCAGTGAAACATCGCGGAGTGAAACAACGCGCAGTAAAACAACGCGCAGTGAAACCGCGGAGTGAAACATCGCGGAGTAAAACATCGCGGAGTGAAACATCGCGCAGTGAAACATCGCGGAGTGAAACAACGCGCAGTAAAACATCGCGGAGTTAAACATCGCGCAGTAAAACATCGCGGAGCGAAACATCGCGGAGTGAAACATCGCGGAGTTAAACAACGCGCAGTAAAACATCGCGGAATGAAACATCGCGGAGCGAAACATCGCGGAGTTAAACAACGCGCAGTAAAACATCGCGGAGTGAAACATCGCCGAGTAAAACATCGCGGAGTGAAACATCGCGGAGTAAAACAACACGCAGTAAAACATCGCGGAGCGAAACATCGCGGAGTTAAACAACACGCAGTAAAACATCGCGGAGTGAAACATCGCCGAGTAAAACATCGCCCAGTAAAACATCGCGGAGTAAAACATCGCGGAGTTAAACAACGCGGAGTGAATCATCGCGGAGTAAAACAACGCGGAGTGAAACATCGCTGAGTTAAACAACGCGGAGTGAAACATCGCGGAGTTAAACATCGCAGAGTAAAACATCGCGGAGTTAAACAACGCCGAGTAAAACATCGCGGAGTTAAACAACGCGGAGTGAAACATCGCGGAGTAAAACAACGCGGAGTGAAACATCGCGGAGTGAAACATCGCGGAGTTAAACAACGCGGAGTGAAACATCGCGGAGTTAAACATCGCGGAGTTAAACAACGCGGATTGAAACATCGCGGAGTTAAACATTGCGGAGTGAAACATCGCCGAGTAAAACATCGCGGAGTGAATCATCGCGGAGTTAAACATCGCCGAGTAAAACATCGCCGAGTAAAACATCGCGGAGTGAAACATCGCGGAGTTAAACATCGCGGAGTGAAACATCGTGGAGTGAAACATCGCGGAGTAAAACATCGCCGAGTAAAACATCGCCGAGTAAAACATCGCGGAGTGAAACATCGCGGAGTTAAACATCGCGGAGTGAAACATCGCGGAGTGAAACATCGCGGAGCAAAACATCGCGGAGTGAAACATCGCGCAGTGAAACATCGCGGAGTTAAACATCGCGGAGTGAAACATCGCGGAGTGAATCATCGCGGAGTAAAACATCGCCGAGTAAAACATCGCCGAGTAAAACATCGCGGAGTGAAACATCGCGGAGTTAAACATCGCGGAGTGAAACATCGCGGAGTGAAACATCGCGGAGCAAAACATCGCGGAGCGAAACATCGCGCAGTAAAACATCGCGGAGTGAAACATCGCGGAGTTAAACAACGCGCAGTGAAACATCGCGGAGTTAAACATCGCGCAGTAAAACATCGCGGAGTAAAACATCGCGGAGTTAAACATCGCGGAGTAAAACATCGCGGAGTGAAACATCGCGGAGTGAAACATCGCGGAGTGAAACATCGCGGAGTAAAACATCGCGGAGTGAAACATCGCGCAGTAAAACATCGCGGAGTGAAACATCGCGGAGTTAAACAACGCGCAGTAAAACATCGCGGAGTTAAACATCGCGCAGTAAAACATCGCGGAGTGAAACATCGCGGAGTTAAACAACGCGCAGTAAAACATCGCGGAGTGAAACATCGCGGAGTGAAACATCGCGCAGTGAAACATCGCGCAGTGAAACATCGCGGAGTGAAACATCGCGGAGTAAAACAACGCGGAGTGAAACATCGCGGAGTGAAACATCGCGGAGTAAAACATCGCGGAGTGAAACATCGCGGAGTGAAACATCGCGGAGTGAAACAACGCGCAGTAAAACATCGCGGAGTTAAACATCGCGGAGTGAAACATCGCGGAGTAAAACATCGCGGAGTAAAACATCGCGGAGTGAAACATCGCGCAGTGAAACAACGCGCAGTAAAACATCGCGGAGTTAAACATCGCGGAGTGAAACAACGCGCAGTAAAACATCGCGGAGTTAAACATCGCGGAGTGAAACAACGCGCAGTAAAACATCGCGGAGTTAAACATCGCGGAGTGAAACAACGCGCAGTAAAACATCGCGGAGTTAAACATCGCGGAGTGAAACATCGCGGAGTAAAACATCGCGGAGTGAAACATCGCGCAGTGAAACAACGCGCAGTAAAACATCGCGGAGTTAAACATCGCGGAGTGAAACAACGCGCAGTAAAACATCGCGGAGTTAAACATCGCGGAGTGAAACATCGCGGAGTAAAACATCGCGGAGTGAAACATCGCGCAGTGAAACATCGCGGAGTGAAACAACGCGCAGTAAAACAACGCGCAGTGAAACCGCGGAGTGAAACATCGCGGAGTAAAACATCGCGGAGTGAAACATCGCGCAGTGAAACATCGCGGAGTGAAACAACGCGCAGTAAAACATCGCGGAGTTAAACATCGCGCAGTAAAACATCGCGGAGCGAAACATCGCGGAGTGAAACATCGCGGAGTTAAACAACGCGCAGTAAAACATCGCGGAATGAAACATCGCGGAGCGAAACATCGCGGAGTTAAACAACGCGCAGTAAAACATCGCGGAGTGAAACATCGCCGAGTAAAACATCGCGGAGTGAAACATCGCGGAGTAAAACAACACGCAGTAAAACATCGCGGAGCGAAACATCGCGGAGTTAAACAACACGCAGTAAAACATCGCGGAGTGAAACATCGCCGAGTAAAACATCGCCCAGTAAAACATCGCGGAGTAAAACATCGCGGAGTTAAACAACGCGGAGTGAATCATCGCGGAGTAAAACAACGCGGAGTGAAACATCGCGGAGTGAAACATCGCTGAGTTAAACAACGCGGAGTGAAACATCGCGGAGTTAAACATCGCAGAGTAAAACATCGCGGAGTTAAACAACGCCGAGTAAAACATCGCGGAGTTAAACAACGCGGAGTGAAACATCGCGGAGTAAAACAACGCGGAGTGAAACATCGCGGAGTGAAACATCGCGGAGTTAAACAACGCGGAGTGAAACATCGCGGAGTTAAACATCGCGGAGTTAAACAACGCGGATTGAAACATCGCGGAGTTAAACATTGCGGAGTGAAACATCGCCGAGTAAAACATCGCGGAGTGAATCATCGCGGAGTTAAACATCGCCGAGTAAAACATCGCCGAGTAAAACATCGCGGAGTGAAACATCGCGGAGTTAAACATCGCGGAGTGAAACATCGTGGAGTGAAACATCGCGGAGTAAAACATCGCCGAGTAAAACATCGCCGAGTAAAACATCGCGGAGTGAAACATCGCGGAGTTAAACATCGCGGAGTGAAACATCGCGGAGTGAAACATCGCGGAGCAAAACATCGCGGAGTGAAACATCGCGCAGTGAAACATCGCGGAGTTAAACATCGCGGAGTGAAACATCGCGGAGTGAATCATCGCGGAGTAAAACATCGCCGAGTAAAACATCGCCGAGTAAAACATCGCGGAGTGAAACATCGCGGAGTTAAACATCGCGGAGTGAAACATCGCGGAGTGAAACATCGCGGAGCAAAACATCGCGGAGCGAAACATCGCGCAGTAAAACATCGCGGAGTGAAACATCGCGGAGTTAAACAACGCGCAGTGAAACATCGCGGAGTTAAACATCGCGCAGTAAAACATCGCGGAGTAAAACATCGCGGAGTTAAACATCGCGGAGTAAAACATCGCGGAGTGAAACATCGCGGAGCAAAACATCGCGGAGTGAAACATCGCGCAGTAAAACATCGCGGAGTGAAACATCGCGGAGTTAAACAACGCGCAGTAAAACATCGCGGAGTGAAACATCGCGGAGTAAAACATCGCGGAGTGAAACATCGCGCAGTGAAACATCGCGGAGTGAAACATCGCGGAGTTAAACAACGCGCAGTAAAACATCGCGGAGTTAAACATCGCGCAGTAAAACATCGCGGAGCGAAACATCGCGGAGTGAAACATCGCGGAGTTAAACAACGCGCAGTAAAACATCGCGGAGTGAAACAACGCCCAGTAAAACATCGCGGAGTTAAACAACACGCAGTAAAACATCGCGGAGCGAAACATCGCGGAGCGAAACATCGCGGAGTTAAACAACGCGCAGTAAAACATCGCGGAGTGAAACAACGCCCAGTAAAACATCGCGGAGTTAAACAACACGCAGTAAAACATCGCGGAGTGAAACATCGCCGAGTAAAACATCGCCCAGTAAAACATCGCGGAGTTAAACAACGCGCAGTAAAACATCGCGGAGTGAAACAACGCCCAGTAAAACATCGCGGAGTTAAACATCGCCGAGTAAAACATCGCCCAGTAAAACATCGCGGAGTGAAACATCGCCCAGTAAAACATCGCGGAGTTAAACATCGCGGAGTTAAACAACGCGGAGTGAATCATCGCGGAGTTAAACAACGCGGAGTGAAACATCGCGGAGTGAAACTTCGCTGAGTAAAACATCGCGGAGTGAAACAACGCGGAGTGAATCATCGCGGAGTTAAACAACGCGGAGTGAAACATCGCGGAGTGAAACTTCGCTGAGTAAAACATCGCGGAGTGAAACAACGCGGAGTGAAACATCGCGGAGTTAAACATTGCGGAGTGAAACATCGCCGAGTAAAACATCGCGGAGTTAAACAACGCGGAGTGAAACATCGCGGAGTTAAACATCGCCCAGTAAAACATCGCGGAGTGAATCATCGCGGAGTTAAACATCGCGGAGTAAAACATCGCGGAGTAAAACATCGCCGAGTAAAACATCGCGGAGTAAAACATCGCGGAGTTAAACAACGCGGAGTGAAACATCGCGGAGTTAAACAACGCGGAGTGAAACATCGCGGAGCAGAACCATCTCAACACTCGCCTCCTGTCCTGACACCCTGCCGTTTGCAGTCCGTCTGGCCCCGTGTTTAAATTTTCAAAGTTCAAAGCAAATTTTACTATCCAAGTACACGTACATGTCACCATACACAACCTCGAGATTAATTTTCCTGTGGGCATACTCAGCAAATCTATAGTTTAGCAACTGTAACAGGATCAGTGGAAGATTAACCAGAGTGCAGAAGACAACAAACTGTGCAAATGCAAATATAAATAAATAGCGATAAATAAGGACAGTGTGATTGAACTGAATGGGGGAATAGATCCGAGGGGCTGGATGGTTGCCTCTTTTCCTAGAATGGAACATCTGAACTTTTCACTGCCTATATTAGGCGAAGGACTACTCTGATAATCAAGAGAAGAGTGACTCTCTGAGATGAAGCTTCGCATTGCTTTCAGCTCTTGAATATTGGATGAATTCTTGATAAAAGATTAAGAACTTAAGCATTTTAACATTTTTTCTGCTTGTTGAATATAATGTTGCTTTAGAGCCCATTAAATATCAAATTTGTAAATTGTCAGGGATAAATTATGAATTCCCCTTAACTGAATAATTTATTAAAACCATTTGAACTATATAATATTTAATACATTGTATAAATATTCAATGCACAATTTTTGGCATCGCTGATAAGTTTGCTGGGCATGAGACAGGAACAGCAGAAGGCCATTGTATCTCTCCTTCCTGCTCCGCTGTTCAGTCAGATCGGGTCTGGTTTGTGTCCTGACATGAACAGAGACACTGAAGCTAGTGGATATAACAGTGGCTTATTCAAAGCCTCAAAGGTTCATTCATACCTATCCACATACAACTCTGAGATCTGTCTTCTCCAGATAGCCACAAAAGAAAGAAAGAATAGAAAGTTGTTCAGAGAGAAACATCAAACCCCTCCCCCAACCCCCGCCGGGTGCAAAATGGAGCACGAACATCAACCCCAGACAACCCCTCCCCAGCACAAAAATACTAACAGAGCACAACAAAAACATTGACTCCACCCCCTCCCCCAAACCCACTCTTGCCACACAACAAAACGGAAAGGAAGAGGCAGAAACACAGAATATAAAAACCATAAATCTGAAAAAATTCTACAGTCCATAAACGCAATAGTTCAATCCAGGAACGCAGAACCATGGTAACATCCTCCCTCATCATCGAAAGAGAAATACACCAGACGAGCGCAGGGGCCTACCCACCTGCCACAGCGACTCCTTTCCTGGCAGCAGAAAATGAAAGTGAGCAGCCAGCATCATTCTTAGATCACTCTTAGAGGAAGGGGCCTCCTGGCCTATTACACGACATTTTATATGGTAAAGATGAGAGGTAACAGCAGGACAATTTTATAATTACGATGCATTTACAATGCTTCCTTTGAATTACAGACAGTTTTCCAACACCTCCTGCTTCGCACCCGCACTCCAGACCCCCATGTTAATTAATATTGCCTGTTTCGCAGTCAACTCCAGTCCACAGCTCCCGGAAAACTATTGTTCAGGGCTGCATTTTTAATTTAATCTACTATCCACATTCATGTCTGAAGATCCATTGCTGGTGAAATTAACATTTGCTCTACCCAGCTCCAGAATGAGCCGTAACAGTCCGGTCTTTCATCCTGGTGCCATTTCCATCAGGAAACTCGAGTGGCGATTCTATCCCAGCTCGGGGTGCTCCAGAGTTCGGAGTTCAGTGGCGGTGCTGTCTGTCAGGAGTTTTGGATGTTCTCCCTGTGACAGCATGGGTTTCCTCCCACAGTCCAAAGATGTACCGGTCGGTAAGTTAATTAGGCGAGGGTCAGATAGGTGGGTTGCCGGGTGTTGCAGCCCACTGGGCAGGAAGGGCCTGTTCCGCACCGTATCTCTAAATGTAGGCCCTCCATTGGTTGGGGCCAGCTACGCATGTCGCATTTTAGCTGTCCATGTTGTCGCCAGCGGTTGATACACAAGCTAACACGCCAGCCAGGGCAGTATGACATGGAGAGCATGCAGCAGGACCCCTCTCCACGCAGCGGACAAATCCAAAGGAAGTGCAGAGACCGATAGAGTTTGGCGCCAGTGGCATGCCAGGAGTTGCCAGTCAGCACTGAATTCAACGTAGGTCTGACTTAGTGACCCCAGCCCCGGCTCTATTCCCGGAACCTTCCCTATGAGTAGGATGCAGTTTGCAAGGCAAGTGTTTTCCTTCACAAGAAAATCTGCAGGTGCTGGAAGTCCAGAGCAATACACACAAGGCAGCATCTATGGAAATGAATAAAAGTTGACGTTTTAGTCCAAGACTCTACTTTGGGACCGTATATTTCTTATTGCAAATTATTTATATTTTTAATTACTACATATTGCAATGTACTGTTGCTGCAAAACAACAAATGTCATGACATATTCCAATGATGTTAAACCTGAGTCTGATAAACGGTTTCAGAGGAATATGGGTCATTCTGAGGCAAATGAGTCTTACTTGGTCAACATGGAACAGATGGGCCGAAGGGCATGCTTCTGTGCTGTAAATCTCTATGATACCCAGTTTGGGTTTTGCCAGGATCACTCATCTCCAGACCTTATTGCAGCTTTAGATGAAAAAGTTGAACTCCAGGACTGAGCTGAGAATCAATGCCCTCTCCCAATATCTACAACGTCAACGATCTGATGACTGTCTCCCACAGCCAGCTCTGTACCGTTGGCTCAGACGCTGAAACAAGCCAAGATCTACTCAGCATCCCATGTTGGGAAAATGAGGTTTGGGAGACTAGAGAAAGCCCTTCAGGGTCTTTAGTAGCTTGTAGGATTACCTGGCTAAGATCCGGTCAGACTGGTGGTGAAGTGGATGTGGAGAGGATATTTCCTATAGTGGGAGGACACAACATAGGAACAGAGGGACATCCATTTAGAACAGAGGTGAGGAGGAATTTCTTTAGCCTCAGGGTGGTGAATCTGTGGAATTCTCTGCCACGGACGGCTGTGAAGGCCAAGTCGTTGGGTATATTTAAAGTGGAGCTTGATCATCATCATCACTATGTGCTGTGTCATATTGACAGGGGCAGTCATGGTCTTTTCATGACCTTGATTATTCTTGGCAAATTTTTCCACAGAACTAGTTTGCCGTTGCCTTGTTTTGGGCAGTGTCTTTACAAGACGGGTGACCCCAGCCGTTATCAATACTCTTCAGAGATTGTCTGCCTGGCATCTGTAATCTCATAACCAGGACTTGTGATATGCACCGGCTGCTCAAACGACCGTCCACCACCTGCTCCCATGACTTCACATGACCCTGATCAGGGACTAAGTAGATGTGACACCTTGCCCAAGGGTGAACTGCAGCCTAGTGGAGGGAAGGAGCACCTTACACCTCCTTTGGTGGAGACATAAGTCCACCCTGCCACCCAAGGAGGTTGATAGGTTCTTGATTAGTCGGGGTGTCAAAGGTTAAGTGGAGAAGTCATGGGTATACTTAAAGCAGAAGTTGATAGATTGATAATTACTAAGTGCCTCAAAGGTTAAGGGAGAAGGTAAGAGAATGGGGTTGAGAAGGATGATAAATCAGCCCTCATAGAATGGCAGAGCAGACTCGATGGGCCAAGTGGCCTAAACCGCTTTGCAACTTATGGCCTAAGACACTAAGTCTGAGGCGAATTATCAGTAAAGAGCTTGAAGTCATCCTGTGGTTGTGGACCAGCTGTTCAAATCCAAGTCTTGCTCTTGCCCTGGAATTTCTGTATAACCAGAAAAAGGACAAATTTGAACTCAGCACATTCAAAACTACCTTCTACAATAACATCTCAGACACTAATGGAGTCCCTTAGCTTTAAGAACAGTCTTTTATTGCACTTGCAATAATGTTCATGCTTTTCACCCTTCTGCAGAACACAAAACCATCCAATGAATTATGCATATAATCTTGAATTTTAAAACAGTCCAGAACAAAAATTATTATTTTATGCCCCTACTCTCAATGTTCAATGTGAAGCCCTGGGATTGTTGTACAAACTTGCACCAATAGTCGCCACCTACAAACCCCTAAGAGCCAAAGAAACGCGAGCCAATAAAATTCAAAGGTCAACTGAAAGGGATAGCCAATCAGGAGTGAGGAAAGAGAACGGAGGGAGGGCCCACAAAGGTGAGCATTCCCAGAGAGAAACACCAACAACTGCGCACTGAGGATGTCACCTCGGCTGGTGATGAAATGACTGCAGGCTTGGTGAACACCGAACATCAAACTTGCACCATTCTGTTTGGAGTGTGTCCATCAACACGACGAAGCTGAAAGAGTTAACTAGATGTTGCAATAGAACAAGGCGGCTGATCGCTGGGAAGGAGGAACAGATGGATGACAGGGGCATGGCCTCAACTCTGCTGATACCCCCTCAACTGTCAGGCCTCTGAACCAGCGTGGAGAACTTCACTCACTTCAACACTTCAAAAGCAAGGATGTAACACTGAGGCTAAATAAGGCACTTGTCATTGTGAGCAGTTTTGGGCCCCTTATCTAAGAAAGGATGTGTTGACATTGGAGAGAGTTCAAAGGAGGTTCATGAAAATGATTCCAGGGTTTAAAGACTTGTCATGTGAGGAGCATTTGATGGCTCTAGGCCTGTATGCACTGGAATTTAGAAGAATGGGGGATCTCATTGAAACTTATTGACTGGTGAAAGGCCTCGATAGAGTGGATGTGGAGAGGATGATTCCTAAGGTGAGGGAATCTAAAACCAGAGGGCACAGCCTCAGAATAGAGGGACATCCATTTAGAACTGAGATGAGGAGGAATTTCTTTAGCCAGAGGGTGCTGAATCTATGGAATTCATTGCCACAGGTGGCTGTGGAGGCTGATAGATTCTTGATTAGTCAGGACATGAAGGAATACAGGGAGAAGGCAGGAGATTGGAGCTGAGAGGGAAATGGGTCAGCCATGATGGAATGGCGGAGAAGACTCCATAGGCCATAGGGCCTAATTCTTCTCCCATGTCTTATGGTATTATTTGAAACACTGATGTCAACTTTAATTTTTAATATACATTTCATATTGTAATTTATAGTTTTTTAATCATGTACTGCTGCCGCAAAACTATTTACTAACAAATCAGAATCAAGTCTAATATCACTGGCATTGTCGTGAGATTGACTAACTTTACAGCAGCAGTACAATGCAATACATAATAATATAGAAAAAAACTGAATTGGCAGCAAGTTTGTATATTAAATAGTTAAATTAAATAGTGCAAAAAATAGAAAAGTAGTGAGGTAGTGTTCATGGGTTCAATGTCCATTCAGAAATCGGATGGCAGAGGGAAAGAAGCTGTTCCTGAGTCGCTGAGTGTGTGCCTTCAGGCTCCTGTACCTCCTCCCTGATGGCAGAGGGGAAGAAGCTGTTCCTGAATCGTTGAGTGTGTGTCTTCAGGCTCCTGTACCTCCTCCCTGATGGCAGAGGGGAAGAAGCTGTTACTGAATCATTGAGTGTGTGTCTTCAGGCTCCTGTACCTCCTCCTGGTGGTAGCAACATGTCCTGGGTGATGGGGGTCCTTAATGATGATGCCACCTTTTTGAAGCATCGCCCCTTGAAGATGTCCTGGGTATTACAGAGACCAGTGCCCATGATGGAGCTGATTAAGTTTATAACTCTCTGCAACTTATTTGGATCCTGTGCTGCGGCCCCACCCCTCTGTACCATATTTCTGTAGCTGTATTGATACGTTGGGCCCAGGATAGATTCTCAGAAATTTTGACACTCGGGAATTGGTCACTCTTTCCTCTTCTGACCCCTCTATGAGGACTAGTATGTGTCCCCTCATCTTACCCTTCCGAAGTCCACGATCAGTTCTTTAGTCTTACTGACGTTGAGTGCAAGTTTGTTAGTGCAATACCACTCAATTAGCGGATGTATCTCACTCCTGTATGCCATCTCATCACCATCTCAAATTTAGCCCATATTCGTGGCGTCAGCAAATTTATTAGCAGCATTTCAGCTGTGCCTAGCCGCACAGTCATGGGTGCAGAGAGAGGAGAGCAGTAGACCCAGCACACGTCCCTGAGGTGTGCCAGTGTTGATGGTCAGCGAGGTGTAGGTGTTATTTTGGATCCATGCAGATTGTGGTCTTCTGGTTAAGAAGTCGAGGATCCAGCTGCAGAGAGAGGTACAGAGGGTCAGGTTCGTGTTGTCGGTGATTTTAAAGCTGATTCTGATTCTGACGTCAGGGAAACGGGCTGCTTAGCCTTTAGTTAAAGCTGTTTGTGTGTGAAAGACAAAAAGTCGTCTTGCCAGTCTTCTGAAGGGTCTAGTATGCACGAATGCCTAAACTAACATCAGAGTATTCCTCAGAGCGGCCAAGGATGTTAATTGCTACACAGTGAAAGATTATACTCTCCAAATCGTTCCCATTACAAGAACACATTGCCTGGGACCCTTGTTGAATATTAACACCGCAGAGTTACAGATTCGTAAAAGAAGCGGGCAGGAAATTGCAAGCTCTTTTCTTTCTAAAGAGCCCATTACTTCAGCTTTATTGCAGACGGAGTTTGGTTCATGACAGGGTAGATTTACTGATGTGTCCATCAGTAATGCTGAGATATTGCCGTCCTATTAGCTGCATGGCAGGCCATAAAACAAGACACCAACCCAATCCCTGGAGCTTGTTAAAGCTCCCACTCGACCACATTGTTGATGGCACATAAATTTTATACCCTCATTTTATACTCTATTATAATCAGACTTTAAACAGCTGAGTATTTTTTTTCCCCGTATGTTGTAATTATTGGGTTGGTTCAGAATTCTGCTGAAATTTCATCTGCAGGAGGAGGGCGTCCTTTGGAGCAACTCCCTCGCTCTAGAGCCCAGATGCCAGGATTCCGGGATTGAAAAGCTTGTCATCTGAGGAGCTTTGATAGTCCTGGGCCTGTACTCACTGGAATTCCGAAAACTGAGGGGGAGGTCTCATTGAAACCTATCAAAATGTGAAAGGCCTCAGTGGAGTGGATGTGGAGAGGATGTTTCCTGTGGGGCAGGAGTCCAAGACTAAGCTCAGAATAGAGGGATGAGGAGGAATTTCTTAAGCCAGGGAGTGGCGAATCTGTGGAATTCATTACCACAGGCGGCTGTGGAGGGCGAGTCGTTGGGTATACTTAAGGAAGAGGTTGATGCTTGGTTAGCCGGGGCATGAAGGGATGCGGGGAGAAGGCAGGAGTTTGGGACTGAGAAGGGAAATGGATCAGCCGTGAAGAAATGGCACAGAAAACTCAATGAATCAAATGGGTTAATCCTGTTCCTATACTTTATGGTCTTATACCAAGATGCAAAACAACTTGATCTAATGGGTCTTCCATCCCCCTTCAGATTCGTGAACGGTCCATCAACACTACTTCACTGTTGCTCTTTCACTCTATTTATTGTAACTTTCTGTATCTAATGTTTACGTATTACACTGTACTGCTGCCACGAAACAACAAATCTCATAACATAATAATAACCCTGATTCTGATCCACATCCTTCCAGTCCTGCACATTCATGGCTCCATCTGAAAGACCCACAAGGATTTCAGTAGAAGATTTAAAATTCTAGTTTTTTTAAAATGTCATTTCCAGTACACAAGTGTAGAAGAGAACAAAATAATTGCTACTCCGGATCCGATGCAGCACAAAAAATCATAATTAGATAAAGAATACAATAATAAAAAACACAACAAAAACAAATACAGTACTCCGCAGAAGTCTTGGGCACACATATATAGCCAGGGTGTCTAAGGCTTTTGCACTGTCCTGTATTTGTCAACCTGGAGCACAGAGCAAGTTTGTAAATCTGGCTGGACCAAAGGATGTTGGGAATGGCGAGGGTGGAGCACCGCGGGAGGGGTGGGGGACAGGTGGCAGAGAAGGGGGGGGAGGTTGGTGGTGTGGGTGCAGACACACCCAGCCCTGAGACACCAGGCATAGTCATTTGATTCCAAACAATTGGTTTATTGATCATTACAGAATGTCTCTCTGGTGCTTCCCACTCCCTCCCCTCTCCCTTCCCCTTTTCCCAATCATGATTCCCCTCTCCCTGCCCCCTTCCCACTCTCAGTCCACAATAGAGACCCAGATCAGAATCAGGTTTATCTTCATTCATATGTCATGAAATCTGTTTTTTTTGTGGCAGCAGTACAGTGTAATACATAAAATTACTACAGTACTGTGCAAAAGTCTTAGGCACCTTAGATACAGTATATGTTCCTAAGACTTCTGCACAGTACTGCTTCTGAGAGCACATTCCACATACCCACCATGCTGTGTTAAAATACCTACCTCTGATATCCCCCTTCCAATCACTTTAAAATTATGCCCTTCATATTAGCCACTAACACCCTGAAAAAACTCTATCTGCTCTATCTATATACACTTGAGTTATAGATAAAGATTAGAACTTTGTTCCCTGTGTTGTAGGAGAACGGAAAGGATTTGACAGAGATATAAAGTTACAAGGGGTATAGTCAAGGTAAATGCAAGCAGGCTTTTTCCACTGAGGTGGGGTGGGACTACAACCAGAGGTCATGGGTTAAGGGTGAAAGGTGAGAAGTTTAAGGGGAACATGAGGGGGAACTACTTCACTCTGAGGGAACTGAGAGTGTGGAATGAGTTGCCAGCACAAGTGGTACATGCAAGCTGGATTTCAACATTTAAGAGATGTTTAGTCAGGTAAATGGATGGGAGGGGTATGGAGGGCTATTGTCCCAGTGCAAGTCAATAGGAATGAGCACAATAATGGTTCAGCATGGACTAGATGGGCCAAAGGGCCTGTATCTGTGCTATATGCTCAATGACACTAGATCTCTATCAGTCACCTCTCAATATCTTCCACTTCAGAGAAAAGTATACTCAACCTTTGCTCATAACACCCTCTCTGTAATCCAGGCATGTCATGGTCTGGTCCGTGAACTCCAGACTCCGGGTCTTCCAGCATTCCTTTGTCTCTTTTGGCTTAATCGTAGGCACCTGATTCTCGTCTTGGGGCCGGGAATACAAGTGGCCCTGGTTTCGAGGCTGGTGGCGAGTTCGTTCGGTCATAAGAGGGGTGTTGGGAGTGGACCCAAAAGCACAGGACTAGGCATGAGGAGGAAGCAAGGGAAGTGAGGAAGAAAGGACACCGGACATGACACAGGCCCCGGATGAGACAAGGATTCCGGGCCTGGGCTAGGACTTGATGAGGATAGCGGAACCAGGACATGGAACTGGGGACTAGGAGCCTGGGCTTGGACTCCGAGCCAGAGACTGGACAAGGACCCAGAACCTGGGTCTTGACTCAGGTTCGGACTCCAGAACCAGGCGAGGACAAGACATGGCTACAGGACGAGGAGAGGCACAGGGCTAGCTGTGAGACTCCTGGACAGGACAAGGGAACCCCAGCACAGGACAAGGCAGACAAGACAAGAACACAGAGCCCTGGTCGAGGGAGAACAGGAACACAGAACACAGAGTCGAGGGAGAGACAGGAACATGGAACACCAAGCCACCAGGATCCCTCCTTGGGTACAGGACGTAGGGCTGGGGCTCATTACACTGAACACAACGAGACAGTTCCCAATGCTAGGTAGTGGCAAAACGGCCGGACCTACCTAGCGAAGGCATGGACACAGACAGACAGTTCCAAACAGGGTGAGGCTGGGCTCCAGGCAGGGGCAGGGCGAGGCTGGGCTCCAGGCAGGGGCAGGGCTGGGCTCCAGGTAGGGGCAGGACGAGGCTGGGCTCCAGGCAGGGGCAGGACGAGGCTGGGCTCCAGGCAGGGGCAGGGCTGGGCTCCAGGCAGGGGCAGGGCGAGGCTGGGCTCCAGGCAGGGGCAGGACGAGGCTGGGCTCCAGGCAGGGGCAGGGCTGGGCTCCAGGCAGGGGCAGGGCGAGGCTGGGCTCCAGGCAGGGGCAGGGCTGGGCTCCAGGCAGGGGCAGGACGAGGCTGGGCTCCAGGCAGGGGCAGGGCTGGGCTCCAGGCAGGGGCAGGGCAGGGCTGGGCTCCAGGCAGGGGCAGGGCTGGGCTCCAGGCAGGGGCAGGGGCAGGGCTGGGCTCCAGGCAGGGGCAGGACGAGGCTGGGCTCCAGGCAGGGGCAGGACGAGGCTGGGCTGGGCTTAGGGAAGGAAGGGAACAGCCAGCCTCAGGGTAACAGCAATGACAGCCTGACTTACCCCACAGAGGCAAGGACCAGGAGGGACAGATCTCACCATATGGTAACAGCAAGGACAGGACAAACCCACACATAGGCAAGGACAGGATACTGACCAGACAAACCCACCACCAGCCTCGAAACCAGGGCCACTTATATTCCCGGCCCAAAGATGAGAATCAGGGGCCTACGATTAAGCCCAAAAGAGACAAGGGAATGCCAGAAGACCCGGAGTCCGGAGTCTACGGACCAGACTGTGAGCCGGAATACAGACTTCACGGAGTGGACCATGTCAAGGCAACATCCTGGTAAATCTCCTCTGCACCCTCACTAAAGCTTCCACACCCCTTCTATAGTGAGATGACACAGAACTGAAGGCAATGCTCCAAGTGTGGTCAAATTAGTGTTTTATAGAGCTGGCTGTCCACTCAATCTGTGCCTCTTATCACGTTCTACATTTCCATCAAGTCATCTCTCATCCAGATATGCTCCAAAGAGAAAAGTCCTAGCTCACTTATCATATCCTCGTAAGACTTTCTCTCTAATCCAGGTAGCAACCTGGTAAATCTCCTCTGCACCCTCTCTAAAACTTCCACATCCTTCCTACAATCAGGGGACCAGAAATGAACACAATATCCCAGGTGTGGTCTAACCACAGTTTTATAGAGCTGCAACGCTACCTCAGGGCTCTCAAACTCAGTCCCACGACTAACAAAGACCAACACACCATAGACCTTCTTAACAACTCTGTCAACTTGCTTGGCCACTTTGAGGGATCTGTGGGCATGGACTCCGAGAGCCCTCTGTTCCTCCACACTGATAAGAATTCTGCCACTGACCCTGATCTCTACCTTCAAGTTTGACATTCCAAACGGAATCACTTCAGACTTTTGTCTGCCACTTCTCAGCCCAGCTCTGCACCCTGACAATGTCCCGTTGTAACCCATGACAACCTCCCACACAATCCACAACATCACTAGCCTTTGTGTCACCTGCAAGCTTACTAACCCACTCTTACACTTCCTCATCCGTCATGCATAAAAATCACAAAGAGCAGGGGTCCCAGAACAGATCCCTGCGGAACACCACTGCTAATAAATCCCGCCATTAAATCTGTATTCTGCTTTCAAATTTCACCTCCCAAAGGGTATCTTTTCACACCTTTCAGCCTGAAGCCCATTCCAAAGATTTTTTAAGGATTGGTTGGGGGGCGGGGGGGAAGGATTAGACTGATCTTGGAGTAGATCAGAATGTAAGCACACCACAGAGTCATAGAGTTAAAGGAAAGTACAGCACAGAAACAGGCCCTTTGGCCCATCTAGTTTGTGCTGAGCCACCTAATCATGGGCTGAAAGGCCCATACAGTTCCATGTTCAGTGTTCTAGTTTTAATCTTCTGTCTACATCCCCTCATTCAGGTCTCCCACCTGAGTAAAAACATCTCAATATCTATGTTGTGAAACTGCTCAGGACCTGAGATATTTCAGTAAGATCGCTAAACGTTTTTCTAAACTCAAAAGAATGCAGAGCTAACTAAATGAGAGAAACCCCTCATTGCAATCGTATCAGAATCAGGCTTAATATCACCGGTATGTGTCGTGACATTTACTGTTTTGCAGCAGCAGTACAATACAAAACATGATAGTATAGAAAAAAATTGAATTACAGTAAGTATATATGTATATTAAATAGTTAAATTAAAATAAATAGTGCAAAAACAGAATTAAATTTAAAAAGTAGTGAGGTGGCGTTCATGGGTTCAATGTCCATTCAGAAATCGGACAGCAGAGGGGAAGAAGCTGTTCCTGAATCGCTGAGTGTGTGTCTTCAGGCTCCTGTACCTCCTCCCTGATGGCAGAGGGGAAGGAGCTGTTCCTGAATCGTTGAGTGTGAGTCTTCAGGCTCCTGTACATCCTCCCTGATGGCAGAGGGGAAGAAGCTGTTCCTGAATTGTTGAGTGTGTGTCTTCAGGCTCCTGTACCTCCTTCCTGATGGCAGAGGGGAAGAAGCTGTTCCTGAATTGTTGAGTGTGTGTCTTCAGGCTCCTGTACCTCCTCCCTGATGGCAGAGGGGAAGAAGCTGTTCCTGAATCACTGAGTGTGTGTCTTCAGGCTCCTGTACCTCCTCCCTGATGGCAGAGGGGAAGAAGCTGTTCCTGAATTGTTGAGTGTGTGTCTTCAGGCTCCTGTACCTTCTCCCTGATGGCAGAGGGGAAGAAGCTGTTCCTGAATCACTGAGTGTGTGTCTTCAGGCTCCTGTACCTCCTCCCTGATGGCAGAGGGGAAGAAGCTGTTCCTGAATCACTGAGTGTGTGTCTTCAGGCTCCTGTACCTCCTCCCTGATGGCAGAGGGGAAGAAGCTGTTCCTGAATCATTGAGTGTGTGTCTTCAGGCTCCTGTACCTCCTCCCTGATGGCAGAGGGGAAGAAGCTGTTCCTGAATCACTGAGTGTGTGTCTTCAGGCTCCTGTACCCCCTCCCTGATGGCAGAGGGGAAGAAGCTGTTCCTGAATCGCTGAGTGTGTGTCTTCAGGCTCCTGTACCTCCTCCCTGATGGCAGAGGGGAAGAAGCTGTTCCTGAATTGTTGAGTGTGTGTCTTCAGGCTCCTGTACATCCTCCCTGATAGTAGCAACGAGAAGAGGGCATGTCCTGGGTGTTGGGGGTCCTTAATGATGGATGCTGCCTTTTCTGAAGGTGTCCTGGATATTACCCATGATGGAGATGACTGAGTTTGCAGCTCATTTTGATCCTGTGCAGTAGCCACCCCACCCTCCCCCGTACCAGACAGTGATGCAGCCCTTTAGAGAATTAGAGAATCTCTTTTGTCTGCCTCTGCTGGCAGTATATATTCTTGAGGGGATGAAGATGGTGCAGAAAGATAGGTGATGTTGCTGATGGTTGTAGGGGCCATATATCTATTTTCTGTCACATTGCTTGGGGAGTGGCAGAGGGCAAATGAGTATAGTTACGTATTTTCACTTTGTTGCTTAGTTTAGTCTGGCTGAGAGAAGGTAAGCCACAGAGAATGGTATCACGGGGCACCACGGTGGTGTAGTGGCGAGCTCAAACAGTACAAGTGACCCAGGTTCAATTCCCACTGCTGCCTTTAAGGAGTTTGTACTCCTCGTTGCTGCTGGGGTTTCCTCCGGGTGCTCCGGTTTCCTCCCACAGTCCAAAGACGTACTGGTTGGAAGGTTAATTAGTCATTGTAAATTGTCCCGTGATCAGGCTAGGGTTAAATCAGGGGGTTGCTGGGTGGTATTGCTCAAAGGGCCAGAAGGGCCTGTTCCGTGTGGTATCTCCATAAATACCTGCCTGTGTGGAGGTGCACTGGTATCCATGCCGGACTTAGGAACAATAGGTGCCTTATACACAGTAATGATTGCAGCCACGTCTACACTCTCCGATAGAACTTCATTCTATTTAAACATCCGTCCACACATTGAAAGCACATAGCATCATCTGGACGGTTATTGAAATGCAACAATAAAAACGCAATCGATGCACCACTAAATTGGACAGCTTATAGAGACATCCACAGTGTCTGGCTAAATAAACAGAGGACTAATAGAAAATAAACCATCACCATCAATCAAACGTTCGATGGGTTTCCAATCCTCCGGCTCGGCAGCATCTTTCACCGGTGGATACTCTAACTGTGAAATGACAAAGTGCTGACACTCGTCATGCACAAACAGTTCTCGCTAATGAAGCCGTCTCCTCGTGCAGGCTAACTGATCACACGTCAAAGCAAGTCCAATTTATTGTCATTTAACTATATCCATGTATACCGTCAAATGAGACGTTTCTCCGAACCAGTGTAGTTCACATGTCAAAGCAAGTCCAGTTTGTTATCATTTAACTATGTCCGTCTATACCGTCATGAGACAACATTTCTCCGAACCACAGTGCAGTAGACACAACACACAATAATTCAGGAAAGTAAGGATAAAATCTACAGTAGAATTATGCATAGCTAAATGAAGTAAAGTGCATAAATTAAATACTCTAAGGTACAGAACTGGTAACTGGTGACACTTTGAATGCAATATGGCAGGAAGTTCAGAAGCCTAATGGCCTGAGGGAAGAAACTGTTTTCCATCCTGACCGTTTTTGTCTTTATACATCGGAGTCTCCTGCCGATGGTAGAAAGTCAAAGTGGATGCTGGATGGACGGGTGGGATCGTTGATAATATTGAGGGCCATGCATAAGCAGCATCCGCGATGGATGGTAGGGAGCCCCTATGATCCTCTCAGCTGTTCTCACCATCCTTTGTTGGGAATAATAGCAACAACCCCTTCAAAGTCAAAGTAAATATATTATCGGGTACATATAGAGTCATAAAAAAGTACAGCACAGAAACAGGCCCTTTGGCCCATCTACACCGTGCTGTATCATTTAAACTCATTGACTTGCACAGGGACCATTACCCCTCCATTCCCCTCTAAACTTCTCTTAAACGTTGAAATCGAGCTCACATGCACCACTTATAAGTCACTGTGTTCATTTTCTTGCAGGTAACTACAGAAAAGTAAAGAAATACAATGGAATTTACATTAAAAAACTATACACAACCAAAGACTGAGAAAAAAAACATGCAAAAGAAGATAAATTGTTCAAATAATTTTTTAAAAGGTAAAAAAAATACAGAAATCATGAATTGTAGAGTTCTTGAAAGTGAGTCCGTAGATTGTGGAATCAGTTCAGCATTGAGGTGAGTGAACTTATCTACGCTGGTTCAAGGGGATTGAGGGGTAATAACTGTTCCTGAACCTGGTGGTGTGGGTCCTGAGGCTCTTGCACCTTCTGCCTGATGATTGAGGGGCAATAACTGTTCCTGAACCTGGTGGTGTGGGTCCTGAGGCTCCTGCACCTTCTGCCTGATGGTTGAGGGGTAATAACTGTTCCTGAACCTGATGGTGTGGGTCCTGAGGCTCCTGCACCTTCTGCCTGATGGTTGAGGAGTAATAACTGTTCCTGAACCTGATGGTGTGAGTCCTGAAGCTCCTGTACCACCTTCCTGATGGTTGAAGGGTAATAATTGTTCCTGAACCTGATGGTGTGAGTCCTGAAGCTCCTGTTCCTGCTTCTTGATGGTAGTAGCCTTCTGTGTCCAAATTGCACCCCTACTTCAACTATACCCATCTTAGGAGGGATAAAGCTCCTGTGAAGAGTGTTTCATATGAAGAGTGTTTGATGACTCTGGGCCTGGACTCACTGGAATTGTGAAGAATGAAGAGTGATCTCATTGGAACCTATAGAATGGTGAAAGGCCTCAATAGAGTGGATGTGGAGAGGATGTTTGCTACAGTGGGGGTGTCTAAGACCAGGGAACACAATCTCAGAATAAAGGGACTTCCACTCAGAACGGCGATGAGGAGGAATCTTTAGCTAGAGAGTGATGAATCTGTGAAATTCATTGCCACAGGCAGCTGTGGAGGACAAGTCATTGGGTATACTTAAGGGAGAGGTTGATAGATCCTTGCTTCGGCAGGGCACAGAGGGATACCGTGAGGAGGTGGGGGCTGAGAGGGAAACGGATCAGCCATGATGAAATAGTGGAGCAGACTTGATGGGCCAAATGGCCTAAGGCTGCTCCTATATCTTAGGGTCTTAAGGTTTTATAATCAAAGAAAATTAATATGACACCAGCGACTAATACGACCAAAGATGACGTCCTGCAGATATTTCACAAATCTACTCCTTCTCCTCCTTCTTTTAAATATCCAGCAGTTCTGCCACTAATCTGCATGTGATTGGAGCCTGTCATTTACCTCTTGGTGATGTGTTTTTGGGCTGGCTGAGCTTTTGCTGTCTCTGAGGGAACTCAGCGAGGTCGAGCACGGAGTGTGCGGCCTAAAGGCAGTGCGCGAACCCAGGATCAGCTCTGTTAATCACCAATCTCGCCAATTAAAGCAACAAATTGATGAGACGGGAACGGAAGGCAAGCGGGTGTTCAGCGCTGTCTGCCCGCGCTCTCCCTCGCTGCGGACGGAGGAAGGTGCAGGAATCTTGGGGCTTGAGCAAGATTTGAACAGAGTGGTTTGTGGATTGGAATCTTTTATAGAGGACTCTATCAAAGATATATTTCTGGTCTCTGGCTACTCTTTTTCTCAAATTGCTATTTGGTGTGATTTTGATCGGGGTGGACTGGCTCTGTGGCCGGCAGTCAATGAACGACACAGAACGAAATTGAACTGAGCCGAATGAACTACACTGAACTTCCCTGAACTGCTTCAAGGACTTTGCAGTGCGATGTTTAAGCTTCTGTGGGTTACTCACTCGTTGTTTGTCGTTTGTGCGATTTGTTCTTTCTTTGGGCGTTGGTGGGGTTTGATGTTTTCCTTAAAACGGGTTCCATGGTGTTTTTTTGTGTCAGGGCTGCCTGTGGGAGGGCGAATCTCGGGGTTGCATGGGGAAGGCTTTGGGAGTAAGCTCTGAGAGAAATTTCCGGAGCTGGAACCCCTCAGGCAGTCCAACGTTGAGTTCAATGCTGACTGACAACTCTAGCGACGCTGCTGGTACCGAACTGCATCGGTCTCTGCCGTTGCTTTGGGTTCATCCGATACAGGTGGAGGGGGGAGCTTGCTGCACAGCCAACAGCTTGCTCTCCGCATCGTACAGCCCAGACTTTGTGTATCTAGACAGCTAGGATGGTCGACCCAGGCCGACGCAGGCCTCAGAGGGATCAGAGTCACCTGTCCCTCTGATACTGCATACAGAGTCTGATAATAGGCGTACTTTGAATCTTTGGATCGTTTCATGGAGATGGTTCGGAGATTACACAGCACAAAAGCAGTGCTTTCAGCCCAAATCACCCAAGCTGACGTGATTCCTATCAACACTAATCCCATTGACGGTGTTTGGCACAAAAATGTGCTTGATTTTTCAAAGGGTTTGTAAGAAACTAAAAGTCAGATTCAGATTTCTTTATCACACGTACCTTGAATGTATGGCATGTACAGCATCTCCAGGAGGTCGTGCCCCTTCGGTGTGCGGCTGTATCGGCGTCCCGGTTCCTCGCTGATGTCACCAACTGAAGCGCCGTGGGAGATCGGAACATCTCAGGCAGAGTGCACAGTTGTCGGAGGCCCCTACACTCAAGTGGTCTCTTTCTCTCCCTCGATGGTGAGAGAGAGTCTGCTGGTTCACAAGTCAGGTCAACTCGAATAAGCAACACTGCAGATTGTAACATCGAAACAGCGAGCTGTTGCAGGAGTGATACCTCTCTCCCTCACCAGTGAGAAGATGAGATGTCAAAGTGTTGCGGTGGACTCAAGACCATGGTCTCTAGGGGCTTTGCTATTGCTTGCATGACAGACAGACAGACAGACAGGCAGACAGATGTACTTTATTGATCCCGAGGGAAATTGGGTTTCATTACAGTCGCACCAGCCAAGAATAGTGAAGAAATATAGCAATATAAAACCATAAATAATTAAATAATAATAAGTTAATCATGCCAAGTGGAAATAAGTCCAGGACCAGCCTATTGGCTCAGGGTGTCTGACACTCCGAGGGAGGAGTTGTAAAGTTTGATGGCCACAGGCAGGAGTGACTTCCTATGACGCTCAGTGTTACATCTCGGTGGAATGAGTCTCTGGCTGAATGTACTCCTGTGCCTGACCAGTACATTATGGAGTGGATGGGAGTCATTGTCCAAGATGGCATGCAACTTGGACAGCATTCTCTTTTCAGACACCACCGTCAGAGAGTCCAGTTCCACCCCCACAACATCACTGGCCTTACGAATGAGTTTGTTGATTCTGTTGGTGTCTGCTACCCTCAGCCTGCTGCCCCAGCACACAACAGCAAACATGATAGCACTGGCCACCACAGCCTCATAGAACATCCTCAGCATCGTCCGGCAGATGTTAAAGGACCTCAGTCTCCTCAGTAAGGTGGGTGGTGGGGGCTGATCCTTCTGTTGGAGCAAGTGGGGAGACAGGGAGGGGGGCTTTGAGGTTCTAACATTTTCTGTCATTCATTCTTTGGGGTTTTCTGTTTTGTGGATGTCTGCAAAGAGTAAGGATTTCAGGTTGTATACAACATACATTCTCCGACATTAAACTGAACCATTGAACCAAAGAAACCTACGGTAAAATGTGACCTGTTGTATATCGGGGGACCGCATCAGCAAGCACCTCTGCACCATTCACCACAAGCCCGGCTTTCTGGCCGCCAAACATTTTAATTCCAGTTCCCATTCCTGTTCTGACATGTCAGTCCTTGGCCCCCACTTTTTCCAAGATGAGGCCACCCTCAGGGTGGAGGAGCAACACCTTGAGTTCCGTCTGGGTAGCCTCCAACCTGACGGCATGAATATTGAACAAATTCCCCCATCCCCTCCTCTGTTTCCCACTCTGACCTTTCACTTTCTCTCACCTGCCTATTTCTTCCCCCGGATACACTCCTCCTTCCCGCTCTCCCACGGCCCGCTCTCCTCTCCTGTCAGACTCCTTCTTCTCCAGCCCGTGACCTTTCCCACCCACCTGACTTCACCTTTCAGGTTCGTTTCATTTTTAAATCTTTTCATTAATTATCATTGAAGATTAACAAAAAAAAGATACATGAAGTCAATATATCATTATGTACAATAAGGAATTAAATTAGCAAATAACTGATTAACAAAGCTAAGCAATATATCAATAATAATAAGAGAAAATAAAGTGTTAAGAATATTTTTTGAAAGAAAAAGAAGAAAAAAAACCCTATTAACTAAAAAAGCCCCTACTAACTAAAAAGAAACAAATAAAAACAACAAAAAACCCATTTTTTGTATGTTTATTTTTGCACTGTATTAATGTTCTTCATTTCGATCTGGGTTTTTTTTTATCTGTAGCGATGTAGAAAATGTATAAAAAAACTAATTTAAAAAACCCATTGGGAGCACAACCCCGGAGCTATACATCATACAAGCTTCCATTAAAATAAACATCAATCCGGTTCTAGCTTGTCCTCCTTCCCCTCCCACTCCCCCTACCTTTTAATCCTGGCATCTCCCCCCTTCCTCTCCAGTCTTCAAGAAGGGTCTCAGTCAGAAACGTCGACTGCTTATTCCTCTCCGTAGATGCTGCCTGACCTGCTGAGTTCCTCCAGCATTTTGTGTGCGTTGTAAAATGCTTGTGTGAACAACCAACACCTAAGGATGAGGGTGTGCTGGGGGCAGCCCGCAATGTGTCGCCACCCACTCCAGTACCAACATAGCACGTCCCACAATGCTCGGCAAGGCAACACAGAACACTCAGATCGTGGAACCATCTTTCTCACTTCTTTCATGTCTTTTACATTTGTTTCTGGTCTTGGATGTGATTCTGGGACTGTTGGTGCCTGTGTTTTGCTGTTTGGGTGCGTCAGAGCTCTGCAGTCTCTGAGTTTCCGGGAAGCGTGAGTGAAACTCCTGGCGAGAAGCCTGCAGGACGGGGCGTGAGCTGATGTTTTGATCGCTCTGCTACACTACCAGAGGGGGGAGAGCCTGCTGCTGCGGAGAGTGCTGGCCAGGTTTGTTCTGCGTTTTGGAGGTGGACTTGGCCTATAAAATCTTCTTCAGTCTTGTAGTTTCTATGTTCTGTGTTTCTTCACCCTATTCTCTCGTCTTTTTTGTGTGGGAGGAGGGATTTGGGGGTCGACGTGCCCGATCCATTTGGCTCGTTTTTTGTGTGGGAGGAGGGATTTGGGGGTCAATGTGCCTGATCCATTTTGCTTGTTTTTTTTGTGTGGGAGGAGGGATTTGGGGGTCAATATGCCCGATCCATTTTGCTTGTTTTTTTTGTGTGGGAGGAGGGATTTGGGGGTCAATGTGCCTGATCCATTTTGCTTGTTTTTTTTGTGTGGGAGGAGGGATTTGGGGGTCAATATGCCCGATCCATTTTGCTTGTTTTTTTTGTGTGGGAGGAGGGATTTGGGGGTCAATATGCCCGATCCATTTTGCTCGTTTTTTTTGTGTGGGAGGAGGGATTTGGGGGTCGACGTGCCCGATCCATTTGGCTCGTTTTTTTTGTGTGGGAGGAGGGATTTGAGGTTTAATGATTGTGCTGCCTTCCCTTTCCTTCTTGGTTCCATGGCTACCCGGAGAATTGAAGAATTTCATGGTTGTCTGCTTTGATGATAAAATGAGCCTTTGAACCAACCTCTCAAAGCTCAATCAATAAACCAAGTTTGGAATCAAATAATCTTGTCTGGTGTCTCAGCCTGGGTGTGTCTACACCCACCACCCACGACCACCCCCCCTGCCCCCTGTCCCACACCCTCCCGCAGCGCTCCACCCTCGCCATTCCCAACGTCCTTTGCTCCCACCAGATTTGCACACTCGCTCTCTGCTCCACGTTGACAAATACAGTCCTGTGCAAAAGTCTTAGCTACTCCAGCTGTATGTGCCTCAGACCTTTTCACAGGACCGTACACAGCGAATAAAGCTGATCCTCGATCTTTTCACATTTATAATTAAATCACGGGTCATATCTGTGGGTCCGGACATGTTCGTCACCACCACTGGCGGCTGAATAGTCTCACTTTACAAGCCATCGCTGATAGATGAGGATGCAGCAGCTTTCCCCCCTACCGTACCCCCCCACCGTACCCCCCTACCGTACCCCCCCCACCGTACCCCCCTACCGAACCCCCCCACCGAACCCCACCGAACCCCCCCACCAAACCCCCCCCACCATATCCCCCCACCGTACCCCACCGAACCCCCCTACCGAACCCGCCACTGTACCCCCCACCACCGTACCCCCCACCAAACCCCCCACCACCGTACCCCCCACCGAACCCCCCGCCACCGTACCCCCCACCACCGTACACCCCCAACGAACCCCCCCGCCACCATACCCCCCGCCACCGTACCCCCCCGCCACCTCGTAAGCTGGCAAGAGTCAAGGACGTAATTCCCCACACCACAAGGGCTGCCAACTTCCAAACTGGCAGGTTGAATATTTGGTCATTGTGAAAGTCTAACTGGGCAACGTGCGGGATTATGAAGCGGCTGCTCAAAACAGTTATGGGAATAAAATTAATCCTTGATCCTCGAGTGAGCAGGGAGAACTCCTTCGTTCTTCCTTAGATCAGGGCCAGGCCATGTGTCACATCCAGAGGGGTCAGGGTTTAACGTTTGAAGCCATTGTGGTGAACCTGTGGAATTCACTGCCTCCAGCAGCTGTGAAGGTCGAGCCACTGGGTGCACTTAAGGCAGAGGTTGATAGGTTCTTGATCGGTCAGGGCATGAAGGGATTCGGGGAGAAGGCAGGAGATCGGGGCTGAGAGGGAAATGGATCAGCCACGATGAAATGGTGGAGCAGACTCGATGGGCCAAATCTGCTCCTTTATCTTATGGCCTCATTGTCTCAACATGGACATCTTTCGCAGTGTCACATCCCATGGATCTGGTGCAAGAGCCTCTGTATGTGGACACGCCAGCCAAGACTGTTAGTGTAATGCTATCACGATGTCAGTTATGTTGGTTCAATTCCTGACACTGCCTGTGAGGAGTTTGTACGCTCTCCCCGTGACCATGCCTGTTTCCTCCGGGTGCGCCGGTTTCTGCCCACAGTCCAAAACGTACAGGTTAGTGGGTTAATTGGTCACATGGGTGTGATCGGGCAGCGCGGGCTTGTTGGGCCGGGAGGACCTGTTACCGTGCTGTATCCCTAAATAAATAAACAGACTATGGGCAAAACACTGCTGAAAAGATACACAAGTTCACACACAAAGCTGGAGGGAAATCCTTACCCCTGTGAAGGGCAATACCTTTCCCTCTGAAGGGAACTCCTTTCCCTGTGAAGGGCAATACCTTTCCCTCTGGAGGGAACTCCTTTCCCCTGTGAAGGGCAATACCTTTCCCTCTGGAGGGAACTCCTTTCCCCTGTGAAGGGCAATATCTTTCCCTCTGAAGGGAACTCCTTTCCCCTGTGAAGGGCAATACCTTTCCTTCTGAAGGGAACTCCTTTCCCCTGTGAAGGGCAATACCTTTCCTTCTGAAGGGAACTCCTTTCCCCTGTGAAGGGCAATACCTTTCCCTCTGAAGGGAACTCCTTTCCCCTGTGAAGGGCAATACCTTTCCCTCTGAAGGGAACTCCTTTCCCCTCTGAAGGGAACTCCTTTCCCTCTGAGCCAGAAGTGTTGGTGGAGTAACTGGGTTTCTCATTCACTTCAGAGATAGAGGTCCTCCATTGCTGCCCTAACCGTCAGTGGTGTAATAGGAAGTGTGTAAGTAGGTCATGTTATTTGCAACCGTTCCAGCTCTCCACCCATTCACAGCGTTTTAAACTGAATTTTTTTTTCCTCTCACTACTGCTTCTCAACCCACCAGGTTCCCCCAGCAGATTGTGTGTTGCAACATACACAATCTCAGGACTCACGCTACCAGGTTCAGGAACAGTTAACACCCCTCAACCATCAGGCTCCTGAAGCAGAGGGGTGCCTGCATCACAACCTGGTATGGAAACAGCCATGCCTTTGAGCGGAAAGTCCTCCAGAAGGTAACGGATGTGGCCCAGTACATCACGAGTAAAGTCCTCCCAACCATTGAGCACATCTACATGAAACACTGTCACAGAAAAGCAGCACAGAACCATAGAGCACTTACAGCACAGAAACGTCCATCATCAGAGACCCAACACCCCAGGCCATGCTCTTTTTAAGAAAAGCTACTACCCCTCAACCAACAGGCTCTTGAATAAAAGAGGATAACCACACTCACTTGCCCCATCATTGAGATGTTCCCACAAACAATTATCTCACTTTAAGGACTCTTTATCTTGTCATTTATTGCTATTTATTTATACTTGCATTTGCACAGTTTTTTTGTGTTCAAGATGCATGGCTCCAACAAACCCCAACAACCCTGATTTAACCTTAGCCTAACCACGGGACAATTTACAATGACCAATTAACCTACCCAGTATGTCTTTGGACAGTGGGAGGAAACCGGAGCACTCCGGGAAAACCCACACGTTCCACAAGGAGGACGCACAGAGACTCCTTAGAGAGGACACTGGAATTGAACTCTGAACTCAAGAATGCCCCGAGCTGTAATAACGCCATGCTAACTGCTTCGGTAAGGTGGTGCCCGTTGCTCATTTGCATTTCTTTTGTATTTGCACAGCTTTTTGTCTCTCACACACTGGTCGTTTGTCCATCTTGCTGTGAGCAGTCTTTCATCGTGTTTAACACCATATGACCATAAGATATAGGAGCAGAATTAGGCCATTTGGCCCATTGAGTCTGCTCCAACCATTTCATCATAGCTGATCCATTTTTCCTAACAGCCCCAAATTCCTGCCTCTTCCAGTTTCCCTTCACACCCTGACTAATCAAGAATCTATCAACCTCTACCTCAAATATTCAAAAAGACTTTGCCTCCACAAATTCCACAGATTCACCGCTCTCTGGCAAAAGGAATTTCTCCTCATCTCCGTTCAAAAGGGATACCCCTCTATTCTGAGGCTGTGTCCTCTGGTCTCAGGCTTTCCCACCATAGGAAACATCCTCTCCACATCCACTCTATCGAGGCCTTTCACTATTCGATAGGTTTCAATTAGGTCATCCCTCATTTTTCTGAATTCCAGTGAATACAGGCCCAGAGCCATCAGACACTCTTCATATGACAAGCAGTTTAATCCTGGGAACATTTTCATGAACCTCCTTTGAACTCTCTCCAGTTTCACAACATCCTTTCTAAGATAGGAAGCCCAACCCTGCTCACAATACTCCAAGTGGGGCCACACCAGTGCTTTATAAAGCCTCAACGTTAAATCCTTGCCTTTGTACTCTAGTCCTCTTGAAATGAATGCTAACATCGCATTTGTCTTCCTCAACCCAGACTCAACTTGCAAATTAACCTTTAGGGAATCCTGCACAAGCATTCCCAAATCCCTTTGTAGCTCAGATTTTTGTATTTTCTCTCCATTTAGAAAATAGTTAACCCTTTCATTTCTTCTACGAAAGTGCAAGGCCACACACTGCCCGAAACTGTATTCCATCTGCCGTTTCTTTGCACATCCTCCTAATTGTCTAAGTCCCTCTGTAGCCTCACTAATTCCTCAAAATTACCTTTCTCTCTACCTATCTTCTTATCGTCTGCAAATTATGCTACAAAGCCATGCTGACTATGGCCTATTTTATCATGTGCCTCCAAATACCTTGAGACTTTATCCTTAAAAATCAACTCCAACATCTTCCCAACCACTGGCCTATAATGTGCTTTCTTCTGCCTGTCTCCCTTCTTGAAGAATAGAGTGACATTTGCAATTTTCCAGTCCTCCAGAACCATTCCAGAATCTAGTGATTCTTGAAAGATCATTACTAATGCCTCCACAATCTCTTCAGCTACTTCTTTCAGAACCCTGGGGTGTACACCATCTGGCCCAGGTGACTTATCAACCTTCAGAACTTCCAGTTTCCCAATAACCTTCTCCCTAGTAATGGTAAATTCACACTCTTCTTGACCCCTGACACCTGGAACTTCCTGCATACTGCTACTGTCTTCCACAGTGAAGACTGATGCAAATTACTTATTCAGTTCATCTGCCATTTCCTTGTCCCCCATTGCTACCTCTCCAGGATTGTTTTCTCACCTCTCTTTTACACTTTATGTATCTGAAGAAACTTTGGATATCCTCTTTACATTCCATCTTTACCTTCTTAATGACTTTTTTAGTTGCCTTCTGTTGGTATTTAAAAGCTTCCCAATCCTCTAACTTCTCACTGATCTTTGCTCTATTTTATGCCCTCTCTTTGGCTTTTATGTTGACTTTGCCTGCTCTTGCTGCTGTGGTTGTGTCATCTTTCCTTTAGAATATTACTTCCTCTTTGGGATGTATGTATCCTGTGCCTTCCAAATTGCTTCCAGAAATTTCAGCCATTGCAGCTCTGCCATCGTCCCTGCCAGTGTTCTTTTCCATTAATTTAGGCCAGCTTCTCTCTCATGTCTCTGTAATTCCCTTTACTCCATTGTAATACTGATACATCTGACTTTAGCTTCTCCTCAAATTTCAGGGTGAATTCGATCATATTATGATCACTTGCCTCTTAGGGTTCTTTTACCTTAAGCTCTCGAATCAATTCTGGTTCATTGCACAACGCCCAGTCCAGAAAAGCTGATCCGCTAGTGGGTTCAACCATGAGCTGCTCTAAAAAGCCATCCCTTAGGCATTCTCGAAATTCCCCCTCTTGGAATCCTGCACCAACCTGATTTTCCCAATCTAACTGCATATTGAAATCCCCCGTGACTATTGCAACATTGCCCCTTTGGCAAGTATTTTCTATTTCCCATTGTAATTTGTAGACCACATCCTTATGACTGGGGGTCTGTATACAACTCCCATCAGGGTCTTATTACCCTTGCAGTTCCTTAACTCTATCCACAATGATTCAACAACTTACGACCCTATGTCACCTCTTTCTTTTTTTTTGTAATTTTTTTATTGAAGTTTATCAAACAAACATTTCCATAAGATGTATTTCAGACATTGTACATATATATCATATAATCATATATATCACAAAATCTCCACAAAGTATTTATCTGGGGTATACACTTATAGAAAAGAGTGGAAAGAAAAAACAAGCAAAAGGAAAGAACTATGTACAAGTAGGGAGTGATCTTTTTTTTAAACAACAGATTCATTGATTTGTGAGAATAAAATCAGGCCTATGAGGCATTATGTAGTTAAATCATTTTTCCCAGTATGAATCAAATTGTTCCAGCTTATGATTAACAGATGCTATTATCTTCTCCATTTTGTAAATGTCCATTGTAATTTCCATCCATGTATTTAAAGTTGGGCTCTCCTGTGATAACCATTTCCTAGTAAGAGTCTTTTTACCAGCCACCAACAGTATATTCATTAAATATTTATCTCTTTTTAACCATTCTTGAGGTATATATCCAAAATATATGGTCTTACTCTCCAAGGGTATTTCACATTTAAAGATGTCTTGTTGGGCATTGTGTATCTCCCTCCAATAGTTTTTGATAACAGGGCAGTCCCAAAAAATATGATAATAATTTGTATTTTGATTTTCACAATTTCTCCAGCAAACAGGGAGGTTACTATTATAATGGGATTTCTGAGAGGGTGTAATAAAATATCTTATCAAGTTTTTCCATCCAAACTCTCTCCATTTCTGTGAATTGATACACTTGCATTGATATCTCCATATTGTTGTCCATTCTTCCTCAGATATAATTATCCCTCCTTCCTTCTCCCATTTTGTTTTAATGTATGAAGTCGAATGTGTTTTAAGATTTGACAACCCCTTATACATGCTTGAAATGATTCTACTACCGTTATCTGAATTATATGTTTTTCTAAAAAGCTCTATCAAGCATGTAT
Source organism: Hemitrygon akajei (assembly GCF_048418815.1). Classification (NCBI taxonomy): domain Eukaryota; kingdom Metazoa; phylum Chordata; class Chondrichthyes; order Myliobatiformes; family Dasyatidae; genus Hemitrygon; species Hemitrygon akajei. The sequence continues at coordinate 128,853,602 of NC_133130.1, read as the reverse complement.
TTGCCTTGGTTACATTTTAAAGCGTCTTATTAACATATTGTCGCATCTGTAAATACCGGTAAAAATCTTGTTTTTCTAATAAGTGTTTCTCTTTAAGCATTTCAAAACTGAATAGTGTTCCTTCTTTCATTATGTTGCAAAGAACTGTTATTCCTTTAGCTGTCAAGTCCTTAAATCTAGCATCCAATTTATTTGGTGTAAAATCAGAGTCATATGCACACCATTTAAGAATTGCAATATCTCCCTCTAGATTATATTCTTTTATAGTAGTTTTAAGAGTCAATTTCACCCATGGGTTATCAATAGTATTTATGTACCTTTGCAGGTTGTTATCAGCCAAAATTGGTTGTATGGGGATGGGAAGTACCCGCTCCTCAATGTTTTTTCCATTGAGCATCATATGATGGGTTGCACCAACATATCACAGCTCTCAACTGTGCTGCAAAATAATAATCTCTAAGAGAAGGCAAGCCCCATCCCCCCTTTTCCTTTGCTAATTGCAAAGTTTTGAGACGAACTCTAGGCCTTTTACCCTACCAAATATGCTACCTTGATAGCATCTTGTTCCATTCATTGAATTGATTTTGATTAATCTCTATTGGTAGGGTCTGAAAGAGATATACCAGTCTGGGCAGTATATTCATTTTAATAGACTCAATCCTTGAACTGAGACTGAGAAAAGGAATCAGGCTCCATCTTGCCACATCTTCCTTAATTTTTTTATATAGAGGCTGATAATTACATTCTGATAATTTTGCCAAATCTTTTGGCATAATGATGCCCAAATATTTGAAAGACTCTGTGTGCCATGCCCAGGGGTATCGACTTTCAATTTCTCTTGATGGGCTATAGTAATATGAAAGTAATTGGGTTTTATCTATGTTGATCTTGTATCCTGATAATTGACCATATTGTTCAAAGGATTGCATCAAATTAGGTAAAGAGTATGTTGGTTGCCCTAGATAGATCAAAATATCATCCGCATAACAAGCCAATTTATGCTCTGTCCCTTTACTAGTAATTCCCCTGATATCTTCATTTTGTCAGATGTATTGAGCTAATGGTTCCAGATATAACGCGAAGAGTAGCGGTGACCATGCACAACCCTGTCTCGTGCCCCTTTCTAGGGTAAGACTATTTGATAAATATCCATTGATTTTAATCCTAGCAGTAGGATTGTCATATAGTGTCTGTATAGTTTTAATAATTGTGTCTTGGAAACCAAATCTATGTAAAACTCTGTATAGAAAATTCCAATTAACCGAATCAAATGCTTTTTCAGCGTCCACACTTATCACTATTGCTTCGATTTTATTTTTTTGTATATGAATCATAATGTGAAGTGTCCTTCGTATATTGTCTTGAGTCTGGCGTTGTCGTATAAAACCTGTCTGATCATTACGTATCAGTATGGGTAGAAACTCCTCTAATCATTTGGCCATGATGGAGGTAAATAACCTATAATCTACATTAAGAACGGATATTGGTCTAAATGACCCACATTCCATTTTATCCTTGCCTTCTTTCAGTATAGCTGAGATTATCGCTTCCTTCCAACTGGGTGGCACTTGTGCCTTTTTTAGAGCCCAGTTCAGGGTGGGGAGTAAAACAGGAATTCACTCATTTTTGAATTCTTTGTACCACTCTGCCGTATACCCATCTGATCCTGGTGACTTGCTTAATTTAAGCCACTAATTGCAGCTTTTAATTCAACTTCAGTTATGTCAGCAGTCATCCTTCTATTTTGTTCTTTGCTTAAAGTGGGTAACTCTAGAGAATTCAGGAAGGTGTCAATTTGGGTTATGCTTCCCCCTGGAACTTTGGAATATAGCGTTTTGTAAAACACTTCAAATGCTTCTTGAATTTCACTTAGCTTATTTTTTATCATTTTCGTTCTTGGGTCCCTAATTCTATGAATTGTATTTTCTGCTATCTTTTTTTTCAGTTTCCACGTCAGTATTTTCATAGATTTCGATCCACTTTCATAATGTGTCTGTTTCAGAAACATTAAGTTTTTCCTGATTTCTTGCGTAGCCAAATTATTTATTTCATTCCTAATTCTTTTAATTTCCCCTAATGTATCCTGTGCCAAATTCAATTTGAGTTTTTTCTCTAGTTCCTTCAGCCTATTTTGTAATTTCTCTAATGTTTTATTCCTTATTTTTTTCTTATATGAAGATATCGCTATAATTTTCCCTCTTAAGACTGCCTTCAGAGTATCCCATAAAATGGGAGGTGAAACTTCTCCATTATCATTAAATTCTAAGTAGAGACCAATTTCTTTTTTAATTTGTTCCTTAAAGTACAGATCATTGAGAAGACTTGAATTCAGTTTCCATATAGTATTCTTTGGTTGTAGGTCAAAATCAACAGATAAATATATAGGTGCATGGTCCCAATCTATTGTCCCAATTCCACAGGTGTTTATTTTATCTTTATCTTTTCCAAATGTTATGAAATAGTCTATTCTTGTATATACAGAATGTGGAGCAGAATAATGAGTCAGGGAAAAGGTCCCTCCATATATCAATTAAACCAACATCCTCAAAAAGTGTATTAACTTTCTTATGATGTCACCTCTTTCTAATGATTTAATTTCATTTTTTACCATCAGAGCAATGCCGGCCCCTCTGCCTTCCTGCCTGTCCTTTTGATACAAAGTGTATCCTTGGACATTAAGCTCCCAGCTATAATCTTCATTCAGCCATGATTCAGTGATGTCTACAACATCACACCTGCCAATCTGTAACTGTGCTGCAAGTTCATCGACCTTATTCCGTATACTGTGCACATTCAGATATGACACCTTCAGTCCTGTATTCACTCTTTTCGATTTTGTCCACCTTTTACATTGCAACTCATCCTGTTGACGGCGATATTGCCCCATCATCAGCCTCTCCTTGCTCGGAGTCTCACTACACATCGCCCCTGTTTGTAAACCAGCTACCTCATCTTCAGCACTATCGGTCTAGTTTCCATCCCCCTGCCAAATTAGTTTAAACCCACCTGAACAACTTTAGCCAACCTGCCTGTAAAGATATTGGACCCCCCCCCCCTTGGGTTCAAGTGCAACCCGTCCCTTTTGTACAGGTCATACCTCCCCAGAAGAGATCCCAATGATCCATAAATCTAAACCCCTGCCCCCTGCACCAGTTCCTCAGCCACACATTCACCTGAAAATCATCCTGTTCTTACCCTCACTGGCACGTGGCACAGGCAGCAATCCAGAGATTACTACCCTGGAGGTCCCGTATCTCAGCTTTCTACCCAACTCCGTGAATTCTCTCTTCAGGACCTCCTCGCCTTGTCTACCCATGTCACTGGTGCCAGTTTGTACCAAGACATCTGGCTGCTCACCCTCGCCCTTGAGAATGCCATGGACCTGATCCGAGACATTCTGATCCTGGTTCTGGTTCTGATCCCACAGAACCTCATCTCTGTTCCTCTGACTACGGAAACTCCGACCAAAACTGCAGTCCTCGTCACCTCTCTGCTCTTCTGAGCCACAGCACGAGACTCGGTGCCAGAGACCCGGTCACTGTAGGTCATTCCCCCTCAGTAGTATCTAAGTTGTATACCTATTATAGAGGGGAAGGGCCACAGGTGTACTCTGCACTGGCTGTGCATTCCCCTCCTTCTCCTGACAGTCCCCCTGTTACCTTTCTCCTGCAACCTAGAGATGACTACCTCCCTGTAGCTCCTGTCTATCACCTCCCCATTCTCCCGCGGAGTCAAAGGTCGTCGAACCTTAATAGGTTCTCTTGGGAGCTGCAGCTCCCTGCACCTGGAGCAAATGAGTTTATCTGGGCGACTGGAGAACTCCCAGACTTCCCTCATCCCTCACACACAACACTGTCCCTGGAGCCATTCTTACTATTCTACTCTGCCCTCACAGAGGAGGAATGAACGAATAAGGACAGAGAGAGGGTAACCTACAGGACAATTTACCTCACCCAGCCAGATCTCGCCTGAGCCACTCTAAAGACTGACACACTCCAAAACAATAGCCGCTCGCCTGCCCCTGCGTTGCCTGTATTCCCCCTTTCTGATGAATCCATCTTACTGATCGGTGGCTCCTCAAATCACAAAAACGGCCACAATACTGCTTTTGAAATCGCCCTGATTAAAAAATAGCTCTTTTCACACACCCCTGGTGTGGATTGTCCAACTTCCTTTGCATTTACTTTGTGTCTTTGTATTTACTGTGAATGCCTGCAAGAAAACAAATCTCAGGGTTGTACATGGCGACATACAAGGTACTGAGGAAACAGAGTCTAATGCATAAAATTACGACAGTACAGGACTGTGCAAAAGTCTTCGGCTCCCTAGCGCGTTTGCACAGTCCTGTATGTACTTTGATAATAAATTTGACTTTGCACAAAATGCTGGAGGAACTCAGCAAATCAGGAAAAATCTACGGGCAGGAATGAAGAGCCGAGACCCTTCATCGGCACGGCCCAAAATCTTGATTCTTCATTCCCCTCCATCGATGCTGCCTGACCTGCTGAGCTCCTCCAGCGTTTTGTGTGTGTCGCTCGGAATCTCGTCCTGCAGAATCTCTTGCGTTTCAAATGATATGTTGCTGGAGATTCCCGTGTGGGTCACTGGCCCGAGGCAAGATGAATTATTTTGACTACTTGTGTTTTTAGATAATTAATCTCCAGAAAAGCCTGTGGTCTTTAAGAGCTTTGAGAAGCTAAAGCGGTAAAGCCAATTAATTGAATAGTGGTGTAGATAACGAGAGGCTTTGGTCAGAGCCTTTGATTGCTGCATTTCTCAGAAGTTTACACTTCCCCAGAGTGGGTTGATCCAGTCTGGCTCTCTCTCTCGTAAGCTCACCAATTCAAAAAGACTCCAATTAGAAACCAATTTGTGGAGAGATTATAACGAGGCTGTGATTACAACTACTTCTGGCTCATTTTACAGGCAATTTGCACCGAAATTGTATTCGAATTAGGACGCCACAATATTTTCTTTAACGACATGGCAGTGCAAATTCACTTCGGTTGCCATGGGAACCAGAGTCAAATGTGTCTGTTAAATTCCAGAACATCTCTGTTGATGGAAATCTGATGAATTGAGTGATTTTAAGGACAGGTCCCTCTGGTCTGAAGACTATTAACGTAATATTACACAGAGCAGATGGAGCAACTACAAAAGAGAGAAAGCGATTTGATCAGATCCCGCGATTTGTTACATGTGCAGAAGTCTTTGGAGCGGAGAGCGGGTTTGTAAATGCGGCGGGGGTGGAGGGCATTGTGAGGGGTGTGGGAGGGTCGGGAAGGAGTGCCGGGGCCGGGGGGTCCGCACGTACCGCAGTGAAAGGGTCACCATCTCCGTCAATGTTCACGACTGTCGGCCATGCAAATCCCGGGTGGAGACTCAGGAATACCGTCGCACTCAGATGTAGAGGGGTTCTTCATTGCTGTTTCCGTCTCAGTTTTGTTTGACCGGTCTGGGTTGTTAATCCTGAACTGAACCTGGAGGACGTCTCTCACTCTCAGTCTGGCCTCTACCCTTTGACCTGTTTGGTATGGGTGACCCTACCGAGAGCCAAGCCATAAAGCCCTGACTCCAGCCAACGCTAATAGCTCTCCAGGTCATTGAGGCACGAATCCTCCAAACTACAACACGGTTATGGAGGGTGGTGACACGTGCAATTCACAGGTTTATATATATAACTCATAATGAATTATTTAAGTAAATAAAGAATGCTTAATATATTTGCAAGATCACTCAAATATTGCTGAAATATTAAATGCACAACATGATGGATTTGTAGAGTAGGCTCGATGGGCGAATGGATAATTCTGCTCCGACGATTTATGGTCTTTAACCCTTTATTCTACATTCTGTTATTGTTTTTCCTTGGGTGGTAAGAAAGCTGATCGAATGCTTGCTTTTATTAGTGGGGGCATTAAGTTCAAAAGTCAAGAGGTTATGTTCAGATGGTTGAGGGGTAATAACTGTTCCTGAACTTGATGGTGTGAGTCCTGAAGCTCCTGTACTTGCTTCTTGATGGTAGTCGCCTTTTGTGCACAAATTGCACCTCTACTTCAACTATAGCCATCTTAGGAGGGATAAGGCTTATCGTATGAAGAGCGTTTGATGGATCTGGGCCAGTAATCACTGGATTTTAGAAGAATGAGGAATTTGAAATACCTCGACAGAGTGAGGATGTTTCCTGTTGTGGGGGAGACCAGAGGGTGGTGAATCTGCAGAATTTGTTGCTACAGGTGGCCATGGAGGACAAGTCATTGGGTATATTTAAGGCAGAGGTTGATAGGTTCTTAATTAGTCAGGGCGTAAAGCGATTCGGGGAGAAGGCAGGAGATTGGGGCTGAGAGGGAGAATGGATCAGCCACGATGAAATGGTGGAGCAGACGTGATGGGCCAAATTCTGCTCCTATATTTTATGGTCTTATCCGTTTATTTGATGTCGCCGGTTTCTTTCCCTGCATGGATACTGCCTGACCAGCTGAGTTTCTCCACCGTTCTGTGTCAGTTGCTCTTGGGTTTTAATTAATCCTTTCTTCCATCTCACACTCCGCTAAGAAGAACGATGGCTGCGTGTCACCAGGTCGCACAGTTTGCGCTACAGTTCTGGCTGTGAATTCACTTGGCGTGCTGTGAAAGGTATCATGTGAATGCAGTTTCTTTTTATAAACACTGCTATGTTGGGGAAGTGTTTGTAAACACACAACATTATTCTATCTCCAACGGCAGCCTGATTCCTTTGAGAGGAACACAGGCAAAATACTTGTTAACCAGAAGAAAATCTGAACACTCCAGACAATACTACAAACTTAATCTCTTCTTTACCTCACTATTTTGTTCCCTCTTTTGCACTCTGATGGTTGTCCATTGCGTCCAATGATGACAGAAAACCTGTGCCCGAAAGTTTTTAAATGGAAAAGCCTTTGGACTGGGGCAGTGATGCACCATCAATAACTCTCAGAGACGGGAGGTGAACGATAGGCTTTTATTAGCGGCAAAAGGGACCATAACATCTCGGAGACTGAGGGAGGAGCAGTGCCTCCAATCGCCTTTATCCAGGGGTCTGTGGGAGGAGCCACAGGAGCAGTCAGTGGGGGGGGGGGGGGGGGCGTGTCCAGACAGGTATACACAGTTTACCACAGGCAGTTCCGCTGTCTCGACCTCAGAGCTCCTGGTCCAGTGGTACGAACAAGCATCACAGACTGGGGTCCTGGATGATCGTGACATCTCTGTGCCTCGTTGTGCCCTTCACTCTCCATGAAGCTTTGCAGAACCGCCTTCCTGGCTGTTGGATCTCACCGCAGACTTCACACGCTGGAACAGGCACGTCCCGATCTCACAGGCTACCCTCACCTGGTTTAGCCCGCCTGTCGAAGCAGTGTGACCCAGGGCGTGCACTATACACACACACACAGACATACACACAGACACACACACACACAGACACACACATCCTACACACACGCGCGCACACAGACACAAAACATACACAACCCACACAGACACACACACACACACGCGCACAGACACAAAACATACACAACCCACACACACGCGCGTGCACACAAACACACACACACACACACACACACACACACACACTCTCTCTCTCTCACACACACTTAGTGGCCACTTTATTAGGTACACCTGTATTTAATTTAATTTATGCACTATAGCTTTTTATTTATGTGTGATTCATCTGTAGATTTTATTCTTAACTTCATAAGTTATCATGTGTTATGTGTTCTACCGTGCTTTACATCCTGGTTCAGAGAAACATCTCGTTTCTATATGCATTACATGGTTATATACATTATTTACATGTATATAGTTAAATAACAATAAAATTGACTTGTCACCTGCTCGTTAATGCAAATATCTAATCAGCCAATCAAATGGAGCAACTAAAAACATAAAAGGCTGCGGACGTGGTCAAGAGGTTCAGTTGTTGTTCAGAGCAAACTTGAGGCCGGGCTCAGACCTCCATCACCTTTATACCGGGGTCTGTGGGAGGAGCCACAGTCTGTGGGAGGAGCCACGGTCAGTGGGAGGAGCCACAGGAGCAGTCAGCAGGGGCGTGTCCAGACAGGTATATGTAGTTCACCACACAGAGCAAACTTGAGAATGGGGAAGAAATTTAATCAAAGCGACTGTAACCATGGAATAATATTTCCTAACCCTAACTGGTATGTCTTTGGACTGTGGGAGGAAACCAGAGCACCGGGAGGAAACCCATGCCATCACAGGGAGAATGTACAAACTCCTTACAGACAGCGGCAGGATTTGAACCCCGATCACTGGTGCTGCAAATCGTTACGCTAACTGCTAGACTACTGTTCCAACCTTAGCACATAGCGTGGATATGCTGAAATGGTGAAAGGTGCTATGTAAATGCAGGACCTTTCCTTCCGACGAGAAGGTGGGGTGGGGCTTGATTTGGGGGAGACCCTTGCAACCGTTAATCCAGCACAGACTTTGCACGGAAGGTGGGAAGGACCACGCCCAGGTTGTGAGTTGAAAGGTCTGGATAGAGTGGACATGAACAGGATGTTTCCTATGGTGGGGGAGTCTAGGACCAGAGGGCACAGCCTCAGAATAGAGAGATGTCCCTTTAGAATAGAGATGAGGTGGAGTTTCTTTAACCAGACGGTGATGAATCTGTGGAATTCATTACTACAGATGACTGTGGAGGCCAAGTTATTGTGTATATTTAAAGTGGAGAGTGACAGGTTCTTAAATAGTCAGTGCATCAAATGTTACAGATAGAAGGCAGGAGAATGGGGTTGAGAGGGATATTAAATCAGCTGTGATGGAATGCCAGTGCAGTCTTGATGGGCTGAATGGCCTAAATTAGTTGCTATGTCAGTGGATGGGCATGAGTTATCTTTTTTTGTTCAAGATGGTTGTGAGGTAGTAACTGTTCTTGAACCTGGTGGTGCGAGTCCTGAAGCTCTTGTACCTTCTACCTGATGCAGCAGTGAGAAGAGAGCATGGCCTGGGTGGTGGGGATCTCTGATGATGGATAATAAATTGGCCATGATGGAAAGGCAGAGCACTAAATGGGCTGAATGGCCTAACTCTGCTCCAATGCCTTATGATAATCAGATTACCTGGTGAAGGATGTAAAGTTTGCGGGATTTCTTCCACGTGGGACAAGTCTTGGAAGGACCATTCACTGTCTTATTGCCTAGGACCAGCGCCTGCACAAAGCCCAAGCTAGCCTCTACAGTATCCAGGACATCTTCAAGGAGCGATGCCTTAAAAAGGAAGCATCCAACATTAAGGACCCCCATCACCCAGGACATGTTACCGTCAGGAAGGAGGTACAGGAGCTTGAAGACACACACTCAGTGATTCAGAAACAGCTTCTTCCCCTCTGCCATCAGGGAGGAGGTACAGGAGCCTGAAGACACACACTCAGTGATTCAGGAACAGCTTCTTTCCCTCTGCCATCAGGGAGGAGGTACAGGAGCCTGAAGACACACACTCAGTGATTCAGGAACAGCTTCTTCCCCTCTGCCATCAGGGAGGGGGTACAGGAGCCTGAAGACACACACTCAGTGATTCAGGAACAGCTTCTTCCCCTCTGCCATCAGGGAGGGGGTACAGGAGCCTGAAGACACACACTCAGTGATTCAGGAACAGCTTCTTCCCCTCTGCCATCAGGGAGGAGGTACAGGAGACTGAAGACACACACTCAGTGATTCAGGAACAGCTTCTTCCCCTCTGCCATCAGGGAGGAGGTACAGGAGCCTGAAGACACACACTCAGTGATTCAGGAACAGCTTCTTCCCCTCTGCCATCAGGGAGGAGGTACAGGAGACTGAAGACACACACTCAGTGATTCAGGAACAGCTTCTTCCCCTCTGCCATCAGGGAGGAGGTACAGGAGCCTGAAGACACACACTCAACGATTCAGGAACAGCTTCTTCCCCTCTGCCATCAGGGAGGGGGTACAGGAGCCTGAAGACACACACTCAGTGATTCAGGAACAGCTTCTTCCCCTCTGCCATCAGATTTCTGAATGAACATTGAACCCATGAACACTACCTCACTACTTTTTTTTGCATCACTTATTTAACTGTTTAATAATTATATACTATCTGTAATTCACAGCTCTTTTCTGTTTTATTACGCATTGCATTGGACTGCTGCCGCAAAGTTAACAGATTTCACGACATTTCCCAGTGGTATTAAACCTGGTTCTGGTTTGTTACTACTGACTTAGATGATAGGATGGCAGAGCAGACTCAATGGGCTGAATGGCCCAATTCTAATCATATACCTTATGGAATGGGCAAGAGCTGCCCGTGGACCGGACTTATCATGAACCTAGACCTCACTCACATCGTGATCATCTCCCTCTGGCCGCAAGGGAGGCGTCTGCAGGCCTTTTCACAGTTGCTCTCACAACACAAATTAAATCTGAAATGAAACCTGTAAACACTGGCACGGTTTCACTTGGCAATATTAAACGGTATTCATTTGCAACCCAGCACAGCAGGAGGGAGGCTGATTGATGCCACATGCTTTGAAGTCCTTCCAAGGATATTTGGTTCTGGTAAACTCAAATTTACTCTGCAGCCTGGATTCGTGTCTGTGTGGAGCACACACAAAATGCCAGAGGAACTCAGCGGGTCAGGCAGCATCTACGAGGAGGAATAAACAGCTGAAGCTTCAGACTGAGACTCTTCTTCAAGACTGAAAAGGAAGGGTGGGGGGAAGAGGCTAAATGGAAGGTGACGGGGGAAGCAGGTGGGTGGGAAAGGTCATGGACAAGAGCAGAAAGAATCTGATAGGAGAGGAGAGTGGACCATAGGGGACAGGAAGGCAGAGGGGACCCAGGGGGAGGTAATAGGCAGGCGAGAAGAGTTAAAAGGTCAGAGTGGGGAATTGAGGAAGGGGAGTAAAATTTCTCCCTCTCTTTCTCCTGTGGTTCATTCTCCTAGATTCACCTTTCACAATATCTACAAGATTCAAGATTGTTTAATGTCATTTTCTCTACACAGCTGTAAAGGAGAACAAAATATTTGTTACTCCAGATCTAACGCAGCAGAAAAAAACACAATAAGGAGTGAAGGCCTCCACCAGTCAGAGTTGACCAGGGATGTTGTGTCCTAGCTGTTTAGATATGCGTGCTAGGGCAGTACGATATATAAGATAGCTTGTATGCATAGATTGATTGTATGGCCATAAAGTGATGCTCAGCACAGGAGCGTCTGTACATAAGGTGACTCTGACAGGAAATGATAAAGTAGTGGTAGTTGGGGGTGTGGAGGGGTGGGTTAGTGGGTGGAGGTGTTGAAAGTAACTGTTTTTGAGTCTGGTGGTCCTGGTGTGGATGCTACATAGCCTCCTCCCTGATGGGAGTGGGACAACCTGTCCATGAGCAGGGTGGGTGGGATCCTTCATGATGTTACTGGCCCCTTTCTGTATATCGAGGCACAACTGCACAGGCTTGTGGATGTCAGCAAGTTAGACCGGCGGGAAGAATTTAAAAGGAGTGGATCTTTTCTTCAGCAGTTTGATCGAGGCACGGTTGAGCTGACATGTGGACGTCAGCGAGTTAGACTGGCGGGAAGAATTTAAAAGGAGTGGATCTTTTCTTCAGCAGTTTGATTGAGGCACGACTGCGGAGGTATGTGGACGTCAGCGAGTTAGACTGGCGGGAAGAATTTAAAAAGAAGACAGCTTTATGGAGCAGGCGCCAGAGCAGAGGGAGTCAGAGTAAAAGGCCTTTGGCTCAGCAGGGCTTCGGCGGTAATGGGTCGAGATGAGGTAAGTTACTTGTGAAGAATAGGAACAGGAAATATGTCTGTGAGGCCAGTGTTCTGTACTGGGTGTTGGATGTGGAATGTCCGGGAGATTCCCAGCCTCCCGGACGGCCACATCTGCACCAGGTTCATCGAGCTGCAGCTCCTTAGGGACCGGGTTAGGGAACTGGAGATGCAGCTCGATGACCTTCGTCTGGTCAGGGAGAGTGAGGAGGTGATAGAGAGGAGCTATAGGCAGGTAGTCACACCGGGGCCTTGGGAGACAGATAAGTGGGTAACAGTCAAGAGAGGGAAGGGCAGGAGTCAGATGCTAGAGAGTACCCCTGTGCCTGTACCCCTTGACAATAAGTACTCCTGCTTGAATACAGCTGAGGGCAATAACCTACCTGGGGAGGCAACAGTGGCCGTGCCTCTGGCACAGAGTCTGGCCCTGTGGCTCAGAAGGGTAGGGAAAGGAAGAGGATGGCAGTAGTGATAGGGGACTCTATAGTTAGGGGATCAGACAGGTGATTCTGTGGACGCAGGAAAGAAACACGGATGGTAGTTTGCCTCCCACATGCCAGGATCCGGAATGTTTCTGATCGCATCCACGATATCCTGAAGTAGGAAGGAGAACAGCCAGAAGTTGTGGTACATATTGGTACCAACAATATAGGTAGGAAAAGGGAAGAGGTCCTGAAACAGACTACAGGGAATTAAGAAGGAAGTTGAGAAGCAGGACCTCAAAGGTAATAATCTTGGGATTACTACCTATGCGCTGTTGTTGGCGTGTGGCCTAGTGGATAAGGCATCGGACTAGTAACTTGAAGGTCACTGGTTCGAGCCTCAGCTGAGGCAGCGTGTTTGTGTCCTTGAGCAAGGCACTTAACAGCACATTGCTCTGCGACGACACCGGTGCCAAGATGCTTGGGTCCTAGTGCCCTTCCCTTGGACAACATCGGTGGCGTGGAGAGGGGAAGGACTACAGCTTGGGCAACTGCCGGTCTCCCATACAACCCTGCCCAGGCCTGCGCCCTGGAAACTCCAGGCACAGATCCATGGTTTCTCGAGACCGACGGATGCCACCAATACTACCTATGCCACATGACAGTGAGTATAGAAATAGAGTGAAGGTAAATGCGTGGCTGAGGGATTGGAGCAGGGTCAGGGATTCAGATTTCTGGATCATTGGACCGTCTCTTGGGGCAGGTGTGACCTGTACAAAAAGGACGGGTTGCACTTGAATTCTAGGGGGACCAATATACTGACAGGGAGGTTTGCAAAGGCTATTGGGGAGAGTTTAAACTAGAATTGTTGGGGGGTGGGAACCGAACTGAAGAGATGGAGGAAGAGGCGGATGGCTCATGAATCAAGAAAGTTTGTAGACAATGCGAGAGGCAGGTGATAAAGAAGGGACGCGCTCAGTCCGATGGTTTGAGATGTGTCTATTTTAACACAAGGAGTGTTGTGAACCAAGCGGATGAGTTTAGAGTGTGGATCAGTACTTGGAGATATGATGTGGTGGCCATTACAGAGACTTGGATGGCTCAGGGACAGGAATGGTTACTTCAAGTGCCGGGTTTTAGATGTTTCAGAAAGGACAGGGAGGGAGTCAAAAGAGGTGGGGGGGGGGTGGTACTGTTAATCAGAGATAGTGTCCTTCCTGCAGAGAAGGAGGAAGTCATAGAGGGATTGTCTACGGAGTCTCTGTGGGTGGAAGTTAGAAGCAGGAAGGGGTCAATAACTCTACTGGGTGTTTTTTATAGACACCCAATAGTAACAGGGACATCGAGGAGCAGATAGGGAGACATTCTTGAAAGGAGTAATGATAACAGGGTTATTGTGATGGGAGATTTTAATTTCCCTAATATAGACTGGCACTTCCCGAGAGTGAGGGGTTTAGATGGGGTGGAGGTTGTTCGGTGTGTTCAGGAAGGTTTCTGACACAATATGTCAACAAACCTACAACAGGACAGGCTATACTTGATCTGGTATTGGGAAATGAAGCTGGTCAGGTGTCAGGTCTCTCAGTGGGAGAGCATTTTGGAGATAGTGATCACAATTCTATCTCCTTTACATAGCATTGGAGAGTGATAGGAACAGACAAGTTAGGTTAGTATTTAATTGGAGTAAAGGGAAATATGAAGCTATCAGGCAGGAACCTGGAAGCATAAATTGGGAACAGATGTTCTCAGAGAAATGAACTGCAGAAATGTGTCAAATGTTCAGGGGATATTTTGTATGTCGTTCTGCATAGGTACATTCCATTGAGACAGGGAAAGGATGGTAGGGTACAGGAACCGTGGTGTACAAAGGCTGTTGAAAATCTAATCAAGAAAAAAAAAGCTTATGAAAGGTTCAAAAAACTAGGTAATAATAGAGATCTAGAAAACCACAAGGCTAGCAGGAAGGAGCTTAAGAATGAAATTAGGAGAGCCAGAAGGAGCCATGAGAAAGCCTTGGAAAACAGGATTAAGGAAAACCCCAAGGCATTCTACAAATATGTGAAGAGCAAGAGTAATTGAGTTGAGAGTTAAGGGGCAAAAGTTTAGGGGTAACACGAGGGAAAACTTCTTTAATCAGAGGGTGGTAGCTGTGTGGAACGAGCTTCCAGAAGAAGTGGTAGAGGCAGGTTCGATTTTGTCATTTAAAAAAAAATTGGATAGGTATATGGACAGGAAAGGAATGGAAGGTTATGGGCTGAGTGCAGGTCGGTGGGACTAGGTGAGAGTAAGCGTTCGGCATGGACTAGAAGGGCCGAGTTGGCCTGTTTCTGTGCTGTAATTGTTATATGGTTATAAGACATGAGAGAATAGGACCAATCAAGTGTGACAGTGGAAAAGTGTGTATGGAACTGGAGGAGATAGTAGAGGTACTTAATGAATACTTTACTTCGGTAATCACTACGGAAGAGGACCTTGGAGATTGTAGGGATGACTTACAGTGGACTGAAAAGCTTGAGCATGTAGATATTAAGGAAGAGGATGTGCTGGGGCTTTTGGAAAGCATCGTTGGATAAGTCACCGGGACCGGACAAGATGTACCCCAGTCTACTGTGGGAGGTGAGGGAGGAGATTGCTGAGCCTCTGGCAATGATCTTTGCATCATCAATGAGGACAGGAGAGGTTCCGGAGGATTGGAGAGTTGCGGATGTTGTTCCCTTATTCAAGAAAGGGAGTAGAGATAGCCCAGGAAATTATTGACCAGTGAGTCTTACTTCAGTGGTTGGTAAGTTGATGGAGAAGATCCCGAGAGGTAGGATTTATGAACATTTGGAGAGGCATAATATGATTAGGAATAGTCAGCATGGCTTTGTCAAAGGCAGGTCGTGCCTTACAAGCCTGATTGAATTTTTTGAGGATGTGACTAAACACTTCAATGAAGGAAGAGCAGTAGATGTAGTGCATATGGATTTCAGCAAGGCATTTGATAAGGTACCCCATGCAAGGCTTATTGAGAAATTAAGGAGGCATGGGATCCAAGGGGACATTGCTTTGTGGATCCAGAACTGGCTTGCCCACAGAAGGCAAAGAGTGGTTGTAGACGGGCCATATTCTGCATGGAGGTCAGTGACCAGTGGTGTGCCTCAGGGATCTGTTCTGGGACCCCTACTCTTCGTGATTTTTATAAATGACCCGGATGAGGAAGTGGAGGAATGGGTTAGTAAATTTTCTGATGGTACAAAGGTTGGGGGTGTTGTGGATAGTGTGGAGGGCTGTCAGAGGTTACAGCGGGACATTGATAGGATACAAAACTGGGCTGAGAATTGGCAGATGGAGTTCAACCCAGATAAGTGTGAGGTTGTTCATTTTGGTAGGTCAAATATGATGGCAGAATATAGTATTAATGGTAAAACTCTTGTCAGTGTGGAGGATCAGAGGGATCTTGGGGTCCGAGTCCATAGGACACTCAAAGCTGCTGCACAGGTTGACTCTGTGTTTAAGAAAGCATACGGTGCATTGGCCTTCATTAATCGTGGGATTGAGTTTAAGAGCCGAGAGGTAATGTTACAGCTATATAGGACCCTGGTCAGACCCCACTTGGAGTACTGTGCTCAATTCTGGTCACCACACTATAGGAAGGATGTGGAAACTATAGAAATGGTGCAGAGGAGATTTACAAGGATGTTGCCCTGATTGGGGAGCATGCCTTATAAGAATAGGTTGAGTGAACTCGGCCTTTTCTCCTTGTAGCGACGGAGGATGAGAGGTGACCTGATAGAGGTGTATAAGATGATGAGAGGCATTGATTGTGTGGAGAGTCAGAGGCTTTTTCTCAGGGCTGAAATGGCTAGCACGAGAGGGCACAGTTTCAAGGTGCTTGGAAGCAGGTACAGAGGAGATGTCAGGGGTAAGTTTTTTACGCAGAGGGTGGTGAGTGTGTGGAATGGGCTGACAGCGACGGTGGTGGAGACGGATACGATAGGGTCTTTTATGAGGCTCCTTGATAGGTACATGGAGCTCAGAGAAATAAAGGACTATGGGTAAGCCTAGTTAATTTCTAAAGTAAGTACATGTTCAGCACAGCATTGTGGGCTGAAGGGCCTGTATTGTGCTGTAGATTTTCTATGTTTCTATGCTGGAAAACCTAAATCCTGAGGAAGGGGGAAGAACCCAGAATAAGATCGAGAATAAGGGAAGGAATACAAGCTGACAGGTGGTAGGTGAGACCAGGTGAGGAGGAAGGCGAGGAGGGGGAATGAAGTAAGAAGCTGAGAGGTGATAGGTGGAAAAGGCAAAATGCTGAAGAAGATGGATTCTGATAGGAGAGGAAATTGTCAATGGGAGAAAGGGAAGAAAAGGACCAGGGGGAGGTAACAGGCAGGTGAGGAGAAGAGAAGGGGGGATTGGGGAACCAGAAAAGGGAATGGGAAAAGAGAGAAGCGGTGAGTAATTACCAGAACAAAGACATTCACATCCCTATTGAAACACCTTTCATTGTTTTCCTTTGCCTTACCTCAAAGCATTATCTAATGAACAATTTGTATAGACAGTATGCAAGACAGGCTTTTCACTCTGTCTCAGTATATCACAGTGCATTAGCTTTGTTCATTTGCCCTACCCACTAATCTCCCTCCTGGTACTTAGTGCCACACCTGTCCCTACTCCTCCTCCCTCCCCTCCATTCAGGGCCACACCTGTCCATTCACCTCCTCCCTCCCCTCCATTCAGGGCCACACCTGTCCATTCACCTCCTCCCTCCCCTCCATTCTGGGCCACACCTGTCCATTCACCTCCTCCCTCCCGTCCATTCGGGGCCACACCTGTCCATTCACCTCCTCCCTCCCCTCCATTCAGGGTCACACCTGTCCATTCACCTCCTCCCTCCCCTCCATTCAGGGTCACACCTGTCCATTCACCTCCTCCCTCCCCTCCATTCAGGGTCACACCTGTCCATTCACCTCCTCCCTCCCCTCCATTCAGGGCCACACCTGTCCATTCACCTCCTCCCTCCCCTCCATTCAGGGCCACACCTGTCCATTCACCTCCTCCCTCCCCTCCATTCAGGGTCACACCTGTCCATTCACCTCCTCCCTCCCCTCCATTCAGAGTCACACCTGTCCATTCACCTCCTCCCTCCCCTCCATTCAGGGTCACACCTGTCCATTCACCTCCTCCCTCCTCTCCATTCAGGGCCACACCTGTCCATTCACCTCCTCCCTCCCCTCCATTCAGGGCCACACCTGTCCATTCACCTCCTCCCTCCCCTCCATTCAGGGTCACACCTGTCCATTCACCTCCTCCCCTCCATTCAGGGTCACACCTGTCCATTCACCTCCTCCCTCCCCTCCATTCAGGGCCACACCTGTCCCTACACCTCCTCCCTCCCCTCCATTCAGGGCCACATCTGTCCATTCACCTCCTCCCTCCCCTCCATTCAGGGCCACACCTGTCCATTCACCTCCTCCCTCCCCTCCATTCAGGGCCACACCTGTCCATTCACCTCCTCCCTCCCCTCCATTCAAGGCCACTCCTTTCCCTACACCTCCTCCCTCCCCTCCATTCAGGGTCACACCAGTCCCTACACCTCCTCCCTCCCCTCCATTCAGGGTCACACCTGTCCATTCACCTCCTCCCTCCCCATTCAGGGTCACACCAGTCCCTACACCTCCTCCCTCACCTCCATTCAGGGTCACACCTGTCCATTCACCTCCTCCCTCACCTCCATTCAGGGTCACACCTGTCCATTCACTTCCTCCCTCCCCTCCATTCAGGGCTACACCTGCCCATTCACCTCCTCCCTCCCCTCCATTCAGGGCCCCAGACAGTCCTTCCAGGTGAGGCAACGCTTCACCTGTGAATCTGCTGGTACTCCCAATGCGGCCTTCTCTACATCGCTGAGACCCATCGTAGATTGGGAGACTGATAAGTGGAGCAGCTCTGCACGATCTACCACCATCTGTACCAAGATGAGGACACCCGCAGGGTGGGGGGCAATGTCTTGTATTCTGTATGGGAAGCCTCCAATCTGATGGCATGAACATCACTTACTATTTCTGGCAAAAAAAATACTTCCTCCCCCCACCTTCCCTCTTCTTCTATTCCCCACTCTGGCCTCTTACCCCTTCTCACCTGCCTGCTGTTTCCCCTGGGTCCACTCCTCTTTCCCTTCAACCTTTGATCCACTCTCCTTTCCTATCAGATTCCTCCCGCTCCCGCCCCTGACCTTTCCCACCCGCCTGGCTTCACCCATCACCTTCCAGCTGTCCCCTTTCTCCCTCCCCCACCTTCCTGCTTCCTTTCCAGTCCTGAAGAAGGGTTTGAGCCTGAAACGTCGACTGTTTATCCACCTCCGTAGATGCTGCCTGACCTGCTGAGTTCCTCCGGCGTTCTGCGTGTTTGTGTTGCTCCAGTACGTTTATTTGTTTATTTATTTATTTAGAGATCAGGCTCTGGAAGCTGCACCGCCCAGCAACCCACCAATTTATCCCTAGCCTAATCACGGGACAATTTACAATCACCAATTAACCTCCTAACCGGTATGATTATAAATACAAATATAAAATACCTCCTAAGAGATGGAGGGATATGGACATGGTGTAGGTAGGAGGGATTAGTGTTTGGGTGTTTTTGATTTGCTTTTTAGCTGGTACAGCACAACACTGTGGGCTGAATGGCCTGTTCCTGTGCTGTACTCCTCTATGTTTTAATAACAAGACAATTAACCAATTTATGGAATTCCAATCTGAACCTGCAGCTTCACCTCTGTTTGCAGAATCACTGCTTTTGTAAAATTGAAGTGCGAAGCAAGAGAAGTTTGTGCCGCTGTTTCCCTACAGGGTAGAAATAACTGAGCAGCTGTCTCAGAGCTGCTAAGAAATGAAGTGTGAATTGCCTCGAAGAGGATGCCGCCATCGTCAGATATCTGGTCGAGTCAGAGGATACTGCGGTTTCACTCGTATCAACCTCATCATCCTGTCTTCAAATGGCACCATAGGTGGTTCCTGTTTTACCACACCTCCCATCAGCAAGAGAAAAACCTCAAGCCTTCCAGAGAATCATGAACACAGCAGGTTAGTAAAAAACACCAAGAGGATCACTGGGCTTTCACTCCCCCCTACCGGGAGTGTTGTACACGAAACCGCACCACCCATCCCACAATCTCTTTGAAGGAGGTACGGGAGCATCAGGACTAGACTGCCAGACTGGGTAACAGCTTCTTCCCTCAGGCTGTGACACTAGTGCCACCACCGAGGTCTCGTCGCTAAGACAGCGATCTGTTTAACGTACCGTTTACCTCTTACCCGTGCTATGCACAGCATACATTTCGATTGATATTCTATTAACCTGTTTGTGGTAATGTTTTGTTTTGTGTGCTGTGTGTTGTGGGTGTACCATGGGCTGGAAGAATGTTGTTTTGTTCGGTTGTGTACAGTACTATGCAAAAGTCTTAGTCCTAAGTCATAGTTCTGCATTTGTCAATGTGGAACGGAGAGCAAGTTTGTAAATCTGGCGGGAGCAAAGAATGTTGGGAATGGAGAGGGTGAAGCGTAGCGGAAGGGTGTGGGACAGGTGGCAGAGAAGGAGTGCCAGGGGTGGGGGGGGCGGTGCAGGCACAGACACACCCAGCCCTGAGACGCCAGGCAAGGTCATTTGATTCCAAACAATTGGTTTATTGATCATTACAGAATGTCTCTCTGGTGCTTCCCACCCCCTCCCCTCTCTCTTCCCCTTTTCCCAACCATGATTCCCCTCTCCCTGCCCCCTTCCCACTCTCAGTCCACAATAGAGACCCAGATCAGAATCAGGTTTATCATCACTCACATATGTCATGAAATTTGTTTTTTTTTTGTGGCAGCAGTACAGTGCAATACATAAATTACTACAGTACTGTGCAAAAGTCTTAGGCACCCGAGCGATATATAGTATATGTGCCTGAGACTTTTACACAGTACTGTAAATGTACAGTCAGATGACAATAAACTTGAACTTCACTTCTGCAGTTGCTGGATATCCAGAGAAACACACAAAAGTACTGGTGGAACTCAGTAGGTCAGGCAGCATCTATGGAGAGAAATAAACAGTCAACATTTCAGGCCAAGTCGTTTCATCAGCACTGGAAAAGCGCATTAGGACATTGACTGGAGACAGAGCTGGGCTGACAAGTGGCAGATGGAGTTCAACCCAGAAAAGTGTGAAGTGCTGTACTTTGGAAGGTCAAACGTGAAGGCAGGAATCTTATCAGTGTGGCCTTAGAGGTCCACGCCCATAGATCCCTCAGAATTGCCACTCAAGATGATAGGGTGGTTAAGAGGTTTTTGGGATCATCTACTGTATCCCGTGGTCCCAGTGTGGCCTCCCGTGTATTGGTGAGATCTGACATAGATTGGCAGATTACTTCATCTAGCACCCTTGTTCCATCCAACATGAAAAGCAGGATCTCCCAGTGGCCACCTATTTCAATTCTTCTTCCCGTTCCCATTCCGACATATCTATCCATGGCCTCCTCTACTGCCATGATGAGATCACACTCAGGTTGGAGGAACAACACCTTGTATTCTGTGTGGGCAACCTTCAACCTGATGGCATGAACATCGATTTCTCAAACTTTCAGTAATTGAACCCCCTCCTCTCCTTCGCCATTCCTCATTCCTGTTTCCCTCTCTCACTTTATCTTCTTACCTGCCCATCACTTCCCTCTAGTGCTCCTCCCCCTTTCCTTTCTTCCATGGTCTCCTGTCCTCTCCGATCAGATTTCCCCTTCTCCAGTCCGTTTTCTCTTTCACCAATCAGCTTCCCAGCTCTTTATTTCACTCCCTCCCCTGCTTCCAGTTTCACTCATCATCTGCCACCTTGTACTTCTTCCTCCCCTCTCCACTTCTGACTTCTCCCCTTCCTTTCCTGTTCCGGTGAAGAGTCTCAGACTGAAACATCCATTTCCGTAGATGCTGCCTGACCTGCTAAGTTTTGCATGTGTTGCTCTCGATTTACAGTATCTGTGGATTTTCTTGTGTTTGTGTTTAAGGGGGACCACAGTGTTATTCATCAGGGACTGAGTTCAGGAGCCACAAGGCAAGGTTGTAGCTCTACAAAAACTCTTCAGACCACACTTGGAGTATTGTGTTCGGTCCTGGTCACCTCCTTATAGGGAGGGTGTGGAAACTTTCAAGAGGGTGTAAAGGAGATTTAGCAGGAAGCTGCCTGGATTAGAGAGCATGTCTCATAAGGAAATGTTGAGCAAGCTAGGGCTTTTCTCTTTGGAGAGAAGGAGTACGAGAGGTGACTTGATAGAGGTGTACAAGATGATAAGAAACATAGACCAAGTGGACTGCCAGAGACTTTTTCCCAGAGTGGAAATGGAAAATACGAGGGAGTATAACTTTAAGCAGATTGCAGGAAAGAACAGGGATGATGTTCCCAAACTGGGGTCCATAGATCCTTTGGCAAATGATTGGGGTCCATGGCATAAAAATGGTTGGGAACTTCTAGTACAGGGTGAGATGTCAGTGGTGGGTTTGTTTAACACAGAGTTTGTGAGTGTGTGGAACACCCTGCCAGGGATGGTGGCAGAGGCACCAAGAGAGTGAGAAGAGACTCTTGGATAGGCACATGGATGATAGAAAAATGAAGGGCTATGTGGGAAGGAAGGGTTAGAGTCAGCACAACATCGTGGGCTGAAGGGCCTGTACTGCGCTGTATTGTTCAATGTCTTATATTCTAGAAGATGCAATCAAAGTTTGGAGGTCGATCCAATAAAGCAAACAGAAACCCATGAGCAACAACTTCGATCCAGTGCCCAACTTCCGGCCACATCAGGAGACTTCAGCATGCAAAAGATAGAGTGGGACAGCTAAAGATGGTGCCAGAAGTTTCTATGGAACTGGGCAACTTCTTTCAGATCATCCACCAAACAGTTTTCTCTTCTTATGTCACTTTCCCTTGTTAAGGAGTCCGGGATCCTGTCGGAGTCTGTGATCTACATCTGCACTCAAACTATGGTTCTTGTCGAGGGGGGGGGGGGGGGGGGGGTTCTCACTCTCGGAACTCGTCAAGCAGCCTGGCGTTTTGATATCTCCAGGTGCAGCCTGGAAGATGTGCACCTTTGGGGTGTGGCCCTGTGGACAACGTGATTCCTCGCCAACGGAAGTGTCACCGGACAATGGAACGTTGAGACAGCAGTGATCACTGCTGATGGAAGAAAGCCCTTGAAGTTGAGCAGTCTCTCTCTCGTTCTCTCTTGATGCTGAATGGGAGTCTGTTTATCCGAGTCCGGGGAACTCGAACATCGAAACAGCGGGCTGCTGGTCTCCCTCTTGTCTGTGGCAGGAGCAATCTCTCTCAGTGAAAGAGAGAGCCTGTCTGAGATGTTGGGACGGACCGTAGTTACTGATGGATTCTAGATCTTGGACTCTGGGGGCTTCGTTTGCCTGGTGGGTAGAGGGGGGGGGGGTGGTTGATGCTTTTGCTGGAGCAAGTGGAGAACGGGGGAGGGGTGCTGCTTTTTCTACTTGTGCGTGGGGGAGGAAGGGGGCTTTGGGGCTTTTACATTTTTCTATCATTCATTCTTTGGATTTTTTTCTGTTTCGTGGATGACTGTGAAGAGTAAGAATTTCAGGTTGTATGCTGTGATATTAAATTGAACCATTAAAAGGGTCTATTCACCATCACAGCTGCTGGTTAGTGACAAATCATTGCTGATTAATACTGGCTATTAGGCCATGAGAGCAGAATTAGGCCATTCGGCCCATCGAGTTTGCTCCACCATTCTGTCATGATTCACAATATGGTAACCGGGTGCAATTTGCCCATTGATGGCTAACGGCAAGTAACTGTTCCACCATCCAGTCATCACCAGTAACCCTCCACTAACAGGTAGTCACTGAAGGCACTGGTCAGACCACACTTGGAACGTTGTGAGCAGTTTTGGGCCCTTTATCTAAGAAAAGATGTGCTGGCTTTGGAGAGGGTCCAGAGGAGGCTCACAAGTGTGATTCTGAGAATGAAAGGGTTAATGTATGAGAAGTGTTTGGTGGCTCTTCACTTGTACTCACTGGAGGAGGAGGGGTATCTCTTTAAAACCTATCAAATATTGAAAGGATTTGGAGAAGAATAAGAATAAGAATTAAGAATAAGGGGTAGGCCATTCAGAACGGAGTTCAGGAAAATCTTTTTCACCCAGAGAGTTGTGGATCTATGGAATGCTCTGCCTCAGAAGGCAGTGGAGGCCAATCCTCTGGATGCTTTCAAGAAAGAGTTAAATAGTGGAGTCAAGGGATATGGGGAGAAGGCAGGAATAGGGTACTGATTGTGGATGATCAGCCATGATCGCATTGAATGGCGGTGCTGGCTCGAAGGGCTGAATGGCCTACTGCTGCACCTATTGTCTATTGTCTATAAGATGTTTCCTAACATGGCAGAGTCTAGGATCAGAGGGCACAAACTCAGAACTGAAGGGCGTCTATTGAGAACAGAGATGAGGAGGAATTTCCTTAGCCAGAGGGTGGTGAATCTGTGGAATTCATTGTCACAGATGGGTGTGGAAGTCAAGTCTTTGGATGTATTTAAAGCAGAGGCTGATAGGTTTTTGATTAGTCAAGGGTTATGGGGTGAAGGCAGAAGAATGGAGTTGAGGGGAAAATAGGTCAGGCATAATTGAATGGCAGAGAGGTTTTAATGGGCCAAATGGCCTAATTCTACTCCTATGTCTTATGCTCTATAAAAAATCAACCAAAGGTACACAAAGATGACAAGTGTTCCCAATCGCTCTGTAAACCGAACCAGGAGATTTCCAACGGCTATCACAGCCCAGCGCCAAACTCTGAAGGTGCAAATACTTCAATGCTGAAGATCTAATTCACGATGCCTATTGCATTATATCTCGCAACAAATTGGAGAATGTGTGGAGCAGGTTAAGACCTACAAGTATCTGGGAGTACAGTTAGACGAGAAGCTAGACTGGACTGCAAACACAGATGCCTTGTGCAGGAAGGCACAGAGTCGACTGTACTTTCTTAGAAGGTTGGCGTCATTCAATGTCTGTAGTGAGATGCTGAAGATGTTCTATAGGTCAGTTGTGGAGAGCGCCCTCTTCTTTGTGGTGGCGTGTTGGGGAGGAAGCATTAAGAAGAGGGACGCCTCACGTCTTAATAAGCTGGTAAGGAAGGCAGGCTCTGTCGTGGGCAAAGTACTGGAGAGTTTAACATCGGTAGCTGAGCGAAGGGTGCTGAGTAGGCTATGGTCAATTATGGAAAACTCTGAACATCCTCTACATAGCACCATCCAGAGACAGAGAAGCAGTTTCAGCGACAGGTTACTATCGATGCAATGCTCCTCTGACAGGATGAAGAGGTCAATACTCCCCAATGCCATTAGGCTTTACAATTCAACCGCCAGGACTTAAGAACTTTTTAAAAGCTATTATTAATGCTGTTTGAGATAGTGATTTAGATGCATATCATATTTTTTTACTGAGTTAAGTATTGTATGTTATTAGTTTTGCTACAACAAGTGTATGGGACATTGGAAAAAAAGTTGAATTTCCCCATGGGGATGAATAAAGTATCTATCTATCTATCTAAATTCATCTTGGTTTGCATTAAAGGGCTTTGAACTCTCCATTTACATGCCTCCTTTCTCTGCACAGTCAGTTAACGAAAGTGCTCGTCATCAGAATCAGGTTTAATATCATGGGCATATGTCATGAAATTTGTTGTCTTTGCAGCAGCAGTACAATGAGATACATAATAATAGAAAAAAACTATGGATTGCAGAAAGAATATATGTATATATATAAAATAGTTAAATTGAAGTACTGCTAATAATGGAAATAAAAAAGGAATGAGGAAGAGTTCATGGGTTCAATGTCCATTCAGAAATCGGATGGCAGAGGGGAAGAAGCTGTTCCTGAATCAGTGAGTGTGTGTCTTCAGGCTCCTGTACCTCCTTCCTGATGGTAGCAACGAGAAGAGGGCATGTCCTCGTGATGGGGGTCCTTAATAATGGACGACGCCTTTTGAGTTATCTTTGAAGATGTCCTGGATACTGTGGAGGCTAGTATCCATGATGGAGCTGACTTAAGCTGACATCTCTCTGCAACTTATTTCGATCATAAAACCATAAGACCATGAGATATAGGAGCAGAAGTAGGCTATTTGGCCCATCAAGTCTGCTCCACCATTCAATCATGGACTGATCCAATTCTTCCAGTCATACCCACTCCCCTGCCTTCTTCCCATACCCTTTGATGCCCTGGCTAATCAAGAACCTATCTATCTCTGCCTTAAATGCACCCAATGACTTGGCCTCCACAGCTGCTTGTGGCAACAAATTTCACAGATTTACCACCTTTTGACTAAAGTAATCTCTTCACATCTCTGTTCTAAATGGACATTCTTCAATCCTGTTCTAAATCGACATTATTCAATCGTGAAGTCATGTCCTCTTGTCCTAGAATCCTCTACCATGGGAAATAACTTTGCCATATCTAATCTATTCAAGTCTGTTAACATTGAGAATGTTTCTATGAGATCCCCCCCCCCCCACCCATTCTCCTGAACTCCAGGGAATACAGTCAGATGTTCCTCATATGGTAACCCTTTCATTCCTGGATTCATTTTCGTGAATTTTCTCTGAACCCTCTCCAAAGTCAGTATATCCTTTCTAAGATAAGGAGCCCAAAACTACACAAATGTGTTCTCACAAGTGCCTTATGGAGCCTCAACATCACACCCCTGCTCTTATATAGAATATATCTCTAGAAATGAATGCCAACATTGCATTCACCTTCTTCAGCACTGACTCAGCCTGGAGGTCAACCTTTAGCAAGTCCTTTAACAAGGACTCCCAAGTCCTTTTGCATCTCTGCATTTTGAATTCTCTCCCCATCTAAATAATAGTCAGCTCGTTTATTTCTTCCACCAAACTGCATGACCATACACTTTCCAACATTGTATTTCATTTGCCACTTCTTTGCCCATTCCCCTAAATGAGCTAAGTCTCTCTGCAGGCTCTCTGTTTCCTCAACACTACCCGCTCCTCATCCTATCTTTGTATCATCAGCAAATTTAGCCACAAATCCATTAATCCCATAGTCCAAATCATTAACATGCATAATAAAAAGCAGCGGTCCCAACGCTGACCGCTGTGGAACTCCACTGGTAACCGGCAGTCAGACAGAATAAGATCCCTTTATTCTCATTCCCTGTTTTCTGCCGATCAGCCAATGCTCCACCCATGCTAGTAACTCCCCTGTAATTTCATGGGATCTCATCTTGCTAAGCAGCCTCATGTGCGGCACCTTGTCAAAGGCCTTCTGAAAATCCAAGTACACCACATCTACTGCATCTCTTTTGTCTACACTGCTTGCAATTTCCTCAAAAAATTGCAGTAGGTTAATGAGGCAGGATTTTCATTTCAAGAAACCATGGCCTATCCTATCATGTGCCTCCAGGTACTCCATAACCTCGTCCCTAACAATCGATTCCAACAACTTCCCAACCACTGATATCAGGCTAACAAGTCACAAGATCACAAGACAAAGGAGCAGAAGTAGGCCATTTGGCCCATCGAGTCTGCTCCACCACTCCACCATGAGCTAAACTATTCTCCCATCTAGTTCCAATTTCCAGCTTTTTCCCCATATCCCTTAATACCCTGACCAATTAGATACCTACCAATCTCCTCCTTGAACACCTTCAATGATCAGGCCTCCACAGCTGTATGTGGCAATGAATTCCATAACTCCACAACCCTTGTGGCCTCTTGTCTTGGACTCACCCACCAAGGGAAACAGCCTTTCTACATTACCTCTGTCCAACCCTTTCAACATTCGAAATGTTTCTATGAGATCCCCTCTCATTCTTCTATACTCTAATGAATACAGTCCAAGTTTATAGTTTCCTTTCTGCTGCCTCCCACCCTTCTTAAATAGCGGGTAATTTGCAATTTTCCAGTCATCTGGTAAAATGCCAGAATCTATTGATTCTTGAAAGATCATTGTTAATGCCTCCACAATCTCTCCAGCTACTTCCTTCAGAACCCGAGGGTGCATTCCATCAGATCCAGGAGATTTATCCACCCTCAGGCCATTAAGCTTCCTAAGCACCTTCTCAGTTGTAATTTTCACTGCACATACTTCACTTCCCTGACACTCTTGAATGTCCGGTACACTGCTGATGTCTTCCACTGTGAAGACTGATGCAAAATACACAATCAGTTCCTCTGCCATCTCTGGCCCAATGATCCAGATACTCGAAGCCCTGCCCCCTACACCAGTCTCTCAGCCACACATTAATACACCTGATCATGCTATTCCTGCGCTCACTGGCACGTGGCACAGGCAGCAATCCTGAGATTACTACCCTGGAGGTCTTAATTTTCAGCTTCCTACCTAACTCGCTGAATTCTCTCTTCAGGACCTCCTCCCTTTTTCTACTTGGTCATTGGTACCAACATGTACCAAGACTTCTGTCTGATCACCCTCTTCCTTCAGAATACTCTGAACCCGATCTGAGACATCCCGTACCCTGGCACCTGGGAGGCAACACACCATGCAGGTATCTCTATCAGGCTGACAGACCCTCCTGTCTCTTCCCCTCACTATGGAATCCCCTATGACTACCGCATTCCTCATCTTCTTCTCTCCTTTCTGCACCACAGAACCAGGCTCAGTGCCAGAGACCCGATCACCATGGTCGTCCTCTGTCAGGTCACCCCCCTCAACAGCATCCAAAACGAGATAGGGATTACTGAGGGAGATGGTCAGAGGGGTGCTCTCTACTATCTGAGCTCTTCCCATCCCTCCTTCCCTGACAGTCACCCACTTGTCTAACTCCTGTAGCCTCGGAGTCACTAACTCCCTGTAGCTCCCATCCATCTCCTGCTCACTTTCCCTAATAAGCTGTCGGTCACCAAGCCGCAGCTCCAGATCCCTAACACGGTCTGTCAGAAGCTGCACCTGGCGCAGACGTGGCCATCTGGGAGACTGGAAGATTCCCAGGATTCCCACATCTGACACCCAGAGCAAAGTACTCACCCTACAGACATGCTCGCTAATCCTCAAAAAATGCAAGGACAAGTGAAGCCCACTTACCCACTTACCTCGCCGAAGCCCCAGTGAGCCAAAGCCCTACCACTCTGACTCAGGCCACTCCGACGATGACCGCTCCGCTAGGCAGTGTCTCCCTTTTATGCCAGAACCTTCCCTGTTCTCCAATACACAATTGGTGCATTGGTTATAGCCGAGTTCCCGCAAAGTTCTCCCTTTTAATCTTCACTCCCAGACCTGTGCACCATCTCCTCTGTCGTAGCTCCCCAACTCACGATCGGTGTGCCGGTTATAGCCAAGTTCCCACGAAGCTCTCTCTTTTAAACCGCCCCCGAATCCTGTGCAGTGGACCACTGCCTCATACCAGACGGTGATGCAGCCAGTTAGAATGCTCTCCACGGTACGTCTGTAGAAATTTGTGAGTCTCTTTGGTGACAAACCAAGATTCCTCGAACTCCTAATGAAATATATCTGCTGTCGTGCCTTCTTTGTAGCTGCATCGATACATTGGGCCCAGGAAAGATCCTCAGAGATATTGACACCCAGGAACTTGAAATTGCTCACCCTTTTCACTCCTGATCCCTCTATGAGGACTGGTGTGTGTTCCCTCGCCTTACCCTCCCTGAAGTCCACAGTCAGTTCTTTGGTCTCACTGAGTCAGGTCAAGAGAATGTACCTGTCCTTGCAGATGCTCCGTCATTCCCCAGTTGTGTTTGTGTTCAGTTTTCCGACTACTCGGAACTCAGCAGATACCCACTGCCCTATGGAAGCATTAGAGTCATAGCCTCGTACAACAGAGGAAGCCTTTCTGCCCACTCTTTAGCCCATTGACATTCATCCCAGTTACCTGCATTTGGTCCAGCTCATTCTAAACCTCGCCTGACTGAATATTAAGCGTTTATTTATTTAGAGTAACAGCACGGAACAAGCCCTTCCGGCTCTTCATGCAGCACCCAGCAACCCACCCATTTAACCCTACCCAGTCACAGTACAATTTACAATGACCAACCAATGCACCAATTGGTACGGCTTTGGACTGTGGGAGGAAACCCACACAGTCATGGGGAGAACATACAAACAGGCAGAGGCAAGGTTGAACCTGGGTCACCTGTACTGTAAACCGTTGTCCTGACCACTGTGCTACCATACCTTGAGATTCGTTTTCTTGTAGACATTTACAGGAGAAAAATACAACCCTTTGTTTTGTTTTTTTTACGACCCCGCTCACACGCGGGAAGGAATGTGCAAACTCACTCACTGAGGATGACGGATTCAAACCTGAACTCTGGCCCCTCCCGAGGTGAAACAGCGTTGCACTAACCATGGTGCCTCGAAGATGGCGGACTGCCAGCACCCGTGGGTGCTTTAAATGTTTGTTTAAAGTCGTGACTGTAACTGATTCCACCACCTCCTCTGGTAGTCAGTTACAGAAACCAATCACTCTCAGTGTAAAAACTTCCCCCTAAAATCCCCTTCAACACTCCTTCTCACACCTTGTCCTGTTTCCAACACCACTATCATAAGTGAAAGATTCTGACCTAACTGAGTGGGGAGAAAAATCTCTGCAAGGGGTTTTGCTGGGGCTCCACCAGTGAGGCAGGGCAGGTGACCCAGGGAGCCAATGCAAAAGGTGGGGAGGCTGACCATTTTCTGTAGAAAATACAACAGACAGGGACGGGGGGCGGGGGGGAAGCATGAAAGAATTGGTGTAGTGCTCGGTGCCAGCAACCTAGAGATCGGGGTTCAATTCCCACCGCTGCCTGTAAGGAGTTTGTACGCTCTCCCCGTGACAGCGCGGGTTTCCTCCCACATTCTGGTTAGGGTTTGTGGGTTGTGGGCATAATATGTTGGCGTCAGAAACACGGTGACACCTGTGGGCTGCCCCCAGTACATCCTCGAACTGTGTGGGTCGTTGACACAAATGATTCTTTTCAATGCATGTTTCGATGTACATGTGGCAAATAAAACACACCTTAAATCTTTTCTTTCAATGTGAGGGGCTTCACGGGTAAAGTGGATCAGCTGAGAGTGAGGATCAGAACCTGGGATTCTGATATTGTTGCAGTCGCAGACTCTTGGTGGAGGGGAAGGCCAGTCTGGTAGCTCAGTGTTCTGGGGTATAGGAAATACAGGTGTGGCAGACGGGGCTAGAAAAGAGGATGGGGTGTTACATGGCTGATCAGAATCAGGTCTAATATCACTGGCAAATGTCATGAAATCTGTTGTTTTGCAGCAGTACAATGCAATACATGATAAAACTGAATTGCAGTAAAGGTATATATATATATATCAAAAAAAGCTAAATTAAGTAAGTAGTGTAAAATAAAAATAAAGAAAATAGTGAGGTAGTGTTCATAGGTTCAGTGTTCCTCCAGTGAGAAGAGGACATGTCCTGGGTGATTTGGTCCTTAATGATGGACGTCGCCTTTTTGAGGCATCGCTCCTTGAAGATGTCCTGGATACTATGGAGGCTAGTGCCCATGATGGAGATGACTAATTTTACAACCCTCTGTAGGTTATTTCAATCTTATGCCACAGCATACCATACCAGACGGTGATACAGACAGTTAGAATGCTCTCCATGATACGTCTGTAGAAATCTGTCAGTATCTATGGCGACATACCAAATCTCCTCATACTCCTCATGAAATATAAACGCTGCCATTCCTCCTTTGTAACTGCATTGATATGTCGGGCCCAGGATAGATCCTCAGAGATATTGACACCCGGGAACTTGAAACTGCTCACTCTTTCCACTTCTAATCCCTCAATGAGGACTGGCAAGATGGCGCCAAGCTGCAGTCTCCATCGAGGTCATAGTTCAAAATTAGTGTTTACATCACAGAAATATTTTTGTTTTATAACCCTGTTCAAGCTCACAAGTCTTTTTTCCGCTGGTCTCTTAAATTTAAGCAAGCTCCCTCAAAAGATAATTGGCAGGTCAGCTTGTTTGAACTTCACTCCTAAACTATGGAATTCAATAGCAAAACCTGTAAGGGATCCAGACTCAGTTGACACATTTAAACACCAGCTCAGAACCTTGCTTTTAATGAACATCTCTTTGTCTTCTTGTTTTTATTTTATTTTCATGTTTGCACTTTATCCCACTATAAAGTACTTTGAACTACTGATGCACCATCAATAACTCTCCGAGACGTGAGGCGAAATATCGGCTTTTATTGACTGGAAGAAAGAACAAGCAGTAATTGACCACCACACTACATCCTGGAGACTGAGTGCAGGGTTCAGGCCTCAATCGCCTTTATACCAGGGTCTGTGGGAGGAGCCACAGGAGCAGTCAGTGGGGGGGGGGGGGGGGGGGCGTGTCCCCACAACTACATTGTCTGTATGAAAAGTGCTCTACCAAGTGTTTTTTTTTCTCCTTTCCGCGACTTGTGGTGCATCGGGTGGCAACCTTGCTGTTTCTGTAGCATTTTTGTCTGTTTTTACGAGTTGCTAGCTCGACACTAATGGAGAGGGTGCAAGGGGCTGGCCAGATTTGAACTCGGGACCACTCGCCTTGAAGTCCGGTGCTGATGCCACTACACCACCGGCCGGCTATCAATAAAGCTATAATTATTTTAATTGTTTTTTTTAATTCATAAGGATGGTTTTGGAGACAAAATGAGGATTTAAGCATCAAGTAAGGGTTTGGGGGCAGGGTTGTGGGGGATAAAGAGGTCAGTCTTCCATTCCATGTTCGAAGGCCAGCGAAATGGATGTTTGACATTCGTGCTCGGATGGTGGGCTGGCAGACCAGCAAGGGCGAGGGTCGGTGGCCATCCCCCAGGTTAGCGAGTTGTCAACATGTTCCAGGATCAGAGTTCCATGCAGGGAGGTGGCATGATGACCAGTGACCCTCTAAGTATGTGAATCAAGGCCTAGTGTCCGGGGGTCCTGTCATCAGAGAGACTGGCATTAAAGGCCTAGTATCCAAGGTCCTGTCATCAGAGAGACTGGCATTAAAGGCCTAGTATCCAGGGTCCTGTCATCAGAGAGACTGGTGTTTAAGGCCTAGTACCCGGGGTCCTGTCATCAGAGAGTCCAGCATTTAAGGCCTTGTATCCAGGGTCCTGTCATCAGAGGGACTGGTGTTTAAGGCCTAGTATCCAAGGTCCTGTCATCAGAGAGACTGGTGCTTAAGGCCTAGTATCCAGGGTCCTGTCCACTGATGAAACTGAAGCCCTAATCTGCAAATCCACTGGAGGCTGGAGTATGGAGCTGTCCTTTCCTGGGGTTAGAGGATTGTATGTTTCAATGTACAATTCAGGGGTGTCAAACTCATTTTAGGTCACGGGCCGGATTGAGCAAGATGCAGCTTCATGCGGGCCGGATCAGTCGGACGCGTGCGAACGCAGCTTTCGTTGCCTCCGTTTTTTCAGCCTGCTCTCATGTGTCTCAGTCTCTGCTATAACTACAAAGTGTTTCACTTTACAAATTCCGTTTCTTATGAAGAAGACTGCCGAGCAAGACTGTCGAATAAACACTAAAAACCCTGAAAACCTGGTACCTGAATAAACTCAACATTAGCCATATCGTACGCCATAGGTGCTTCAATTACTGGGGCCAGCTTTAATAGTAATTAGATATTATCTCGCGGGCCAAAGATAATTCCACCGCGGGCTGGATTTGGCCCGCGGGCCTTGAGTTTGACATATATGAACATTAAAGATTAGGTATGGGCTGAATTGAGGTGATGGGGCCCAGGCCCAAAGCGTATTGAAGCAGTAGGGTCTGGGTCTGAGATTGAGGAAAAACCCAAGGTTTGATCAACTTAAGCCCTCAACTGAATTGGAAAGGTTGGGTACGAGCCAAATCAAGGCAGCGGGGCCTGGACCTGAGAGCATATCAAAGCAACAGGTCCAAGAGAGAGGAAGGACCCAAATTTCAGCCCTGGCCATGTTGAAAAGATCAGTGAGTCGGGGCTGGAGACGAGAGACAGGCCGGTGTTTGGCAAGGGTTACCCATCTCTGTATTGAACTGAGGCTGCGGCCTGCAACTAACGGGTTCCTGGACCAGCTGCAGTGATGACTGGCTTCGTGGCTGTGACCTCACCTTCATAAACTTCAGTTCTGAATGTCATCTGCTTGCACGGTTTTCTCCCCCTGCACATTGGGTGTTTGTTTTAATAGGTTCAATTGGGTTTCTGTGTTCTGTGGCTGCCTGTGAGGAGATGAGCAGAGTCCAGAGGAGTCCAGCATTTAAGGCCTTGTATCCAGGGTCCTGTCATCAGAGAGACTGGTGCTTAAGGCCTAGTATCCAGGGTCTTGTCCACTGATGAAACTGAAGCCCTAATCTGCAAATCCACTGGAGGCTGGAGTATGGAGCTGTCCTTTCCTGGGGTTAGAGGATTGTATGTTTCAATGTACAATTCAGGGGTGTCAAACTCATTTTAGGTCACGGGCCGGATTGAGCAAAATGCTGCTTTCTCTGGCAGACAGAGCGTAGGTGTTCAGCGAAACACTGGCCACGTTGAAAAGATCAACGTGTTTACGGTTTAAGAAAACTGGTGGTTGTCCTCCATGCCCGATGCTGCCACAAAACCTGTTCATGGGGAGGGTGGGGGGGTTTTAAAGTGGAAAAGCCATTACACTGGGGCAGTTCCCCTCTCTTGACCGCGGAAGACCGGGTCCAGTGGGACAGACAAGCTCACAAACTGAGGTCTTCCTCGGTTGCAGTGGACATCGTCTGTGCCTCGTCATGCCCTTTGCTCTCCACGGAGTGTTGCAGAGTGCCTGCCACCTTCCTGGCCATTGAATCTCACTGTGGATCTAATCCGCCCAGTCTGCCAGAGTTGTCTTTGCGTGCTAGGGCGGGTGTACGAGGCACAAGGCCTGCCAGCTACTCTCAGCTGGTTTAGCCCGCCTGTCGAAGTGGTGTACCTGGGTTTGGCCGCTGTAGCATACAAACAGCTCCTTGGAGCCACAGGTGAGAGGTGGGGACCAAAGGTGAGTGAGCTGCCCCAGAACAGACATGACAAGCCCCTTCACCAGAGGAGCTACCCCTCCCTGGACACCCCTTACACATTATAAGAACAATAGGATAGCACAAATGAGGAATTGTAACATTCCCAGTATCAACTGAGATTACCCAAGTGCTGTGGGATTCATGCAATGGATCAAAGAGGGCTTTTAAAACAATGTATTGAGAGCCCTTTTGGGGCAGGAGATGCGTCTCTCCCAAAGAAAGTGTAAGGCACTCCTTCCCTCCACAAATCTAC
This sequence comes from Hemitrygon akajei, assembly GCF_048418815.1. NCBI lineage: Eukaryota > Metazoa > Chordata > Chondrichthyes > Myliobatiformes > Dasyatidae > Hemitrygon > Hemitrygon akajei. The sequence continues at coordinate 128,819,147 of NC_133130.1, read as the reverse complement.
GTAGCCCCCCAGTCTGGGTCACATGAAGCCAAGGATTCTTCACTGCTGTTTCCATTACTATTTTGTTTTACCAGTCAAGGTTGTTAATCCTGAGCTGAACCCCTGAACCTGGAGGACCCGTGGACCACACTCAGTCTGGCCTCTACCCTTTGACCTGTTTGGCATGGGTGACCCCACCAAGAGCCAAACCATAAAGCGCTGACTCCAGCCAACGTAGCTCTCCTGGTCACTGAGGCACAAAAGCCTCCAAACCATAACAAGGGTGTGGTCCTCTTGGCACAAAGTTTATTCCAGTTTATATTTTTAAAAACTTCCATTTGATTTGTACCCTGCTGTAGCCTTCAACAACCTTCCTCCCTTATCAAGAGTTTTCTGGAGCAGACCACACTTACAGTGTTTATGTTCATTTCAGAAACTCTCTCCAGTTTCCTTTCCTCAGCCTCTCTTCCAATGGTAGACTTGTTTATTCTATACTTAACAGTAATCCGTCTTCTCACTTGAGCCTGGTTTAATGTCTTTGCATGTTTGTCATTACACGTTCAAAAAAAGTTTCCTGGAACCCATAAAACTTTCAATGAAAAGTTTACTTCTATACTGCTGAGACTGGAGGGCCTGAATTATAAGGAAAGATGGAATAGGTTAGGACTTTATTCTTTGGAATGTAGGCAATTGAGAGGACCGTGCAATATTTAATTTATGCATTTTACTTTGTTTATTTATGTATAATTCTTTTGTAGATTTAATTCTTATTTTATTGTGTATTATGTGTACACGCTGGTTCGGAGAAACATCTCCTTTGATGATACACGTGTATATAGTTTGGATGGGAATGTTATGGAAGGCTATGGTCCCGGTTAATGGGAGCAGATATTTTACATGGCTCCGCATGGACTAGATGGGCCAAAGGGCCTGTTTCTGTGCTGTACTTTTCTATGGCTCTATTTTAAGTCTCACCCACAGTTCCTGTATATGAGTTGTTTGTATTTCAACAATTTCCCATAAAAGAAAATATTTATATCCAAACCATCGAATGTTGATAAGCACACTTAGAAAAACTGGGTTTCTTATGGGAAGAATCATCATAATGCTCCTCAGATGACTCTCTTCTTCCAATTCGTATGTGTTCGTAGATTAATTGGTCACATGGGTGTACCTGGGTGGCGCAGGCTTGTTGGGCCGGAAGGGCCCTGTTACCGGCAGTATCTCTGGAAAAGTACTTTCTTTTTCCTGGAATGAGACAGCACCTCTTGACATCCTGAGATTAGCAGAAATATTTGGCCAGTAGCCAATCAGCTTCAGCGACACTGTGCAGTCATCTCCAAAATGCTTGAAACAAAGGGTGGAGCCATCGAAAAGAGTTTCCAAGTGCCTAAAACACTTAAAAACTTCTACAGATGTAGCACGGAGAGCATTCTAACTGGCTGCATCTCTGTCTGGCAGGGGGGTGCACGGGGAGGATGGGGAGCTACTGCATGGGATCAAAGTAAGCTGCAAAGGGGTATAAACTTAGCTGCATCTTGGGTACCAGCCTCCGTAGTATCCAGGACATCTTCAAGGAGTGATGTCTCAGAAAGGTGACATCCATCATTAAGGACCCCGCATTGCCCTTTTCTCATTGTTACCATCAGAAACGAGGTCCAGGAGCCTTAAGACACACACTCAATGATTCAGGAACAGCCTCTTTCCCTCTACCATCCAATTTCTGAATGGGCATTGAACCCATGAAAATGACCTCACTACTTATTTCAATTTAACTATTTAATATGCATATATATAATTACTGTAATTCACAAATAAACTAGTAATCCAATAGCCAGCTAGACTAATCCCTTCTGCCTTCACAACGTCCTTATGCCAAACGCAAGAGATTCTGCAGATGCTGGAAATCCAGAGCAACACACACAAAATGCTGGAGGAACCCAGCTGGTCAGGCAGCAACTATGGAAGAGAATGAACAGACGATGTTTCAGGCCAAGACCCTTCTTCAGGACCATTAATGTCATATCCCTCCATTTTCCTCACATCCATGTGCCTATCCAAATGTCTCTTAAAAGCCTCTAATGTATTTGCCTCTACCACCATAGCAGGCAGCACATTCCAAGCATCCACCATTCTCTGAGTGAAAAACTTACCCCTCACACCTCCTTTAATATTACCTCCTCTCAACTTAAGTGCATGCCCTCTGGTATTAGACATTTCAACTGTGGAAAAAAGATACTACTAACGACTGGAAGTTGAAAGGCCTCAATAGAGTGGATGTGGAGAGGATATTTCCTATGATGGGGGAGTCTAAGACCAGAGGACACAGCCTCAGAGTAGACGGATGTCCATTTAGAATGGAAATGAGGAGGAATTTCTTTATCAGAGAATCGTGAATCTGTGGGATTCGTTGCCACAGGGAGCTGTGGAGGTCAAGTTGTTGGGTATATTTAAGGCAGAGGTTGAGGGGGAAGATGGATCAGCCATGATGAAATGGCCTAATCTTGCTCTTATCTCTAATGGTCTACTCAGTCGATGCCTCTCATAATCTTATAAGCCTCTATCAGATCTCCCCTCAGCCTCCACCTTAGTTAGTAGGCAGAAGTTCTGGGTTTCGAGCTGCCTAGCACGGCACAGAAAGTCCCTATCAGTTTTCGGTGAGTCCCTCACTCGGGTTAACACAGGTAATCTGTTCTCTTAGCTTTCAAAGTTAAAAACAAGATGTGTCTGCACAAATTTGCAGAGTTTCCGAGCCTCTGCTGCTCGGTGGTGAAGTGATTAATGGTGGTGATTCCCCATAGAAAAGCAATCCTCCATCAGCCCATCGTCTTGGCTGGTAGCACTGGTCAACAAATCTTTCCAGAAGCGTTGCTTCATTGGAGTTTCCTGTGAACGTAGAACGTAGAAATTTACAGCACATTACAGGCTCTTCAGCCCACAATGTTGTGTGGACCATATAACCTACTCTAGAAACTGCCTAAAATTTCCCTACCGCATAGCCCTCTGTTTTTCTAAACTCCATGTACCTATAGGAGGCTCTTAAAAGACCCTATCGTATCCACTTCCACCTCCGCCACCGGCAGTGCATCCCACACACCCACCACTCTCTGTATGAAAATCTTTCCCCTGACATCCCCTCGGTACCTATTTCCAAGCACCTTAAAACTATTTCGGCCCCCCCCTCCTCATGTCAGCCCTGGGAAGAGCCTCTGACTATCCACACGATCAAAGCCTCTCATCATCTTATACAGCTCTATCAGGTCACCTCTCATCCTCCGTCGCTCCAAGGAGAAAAGGCCAAATATATTCAACCTATTCTCATAAGGTACGCCCTCCAACTCAGGCAACATCCTTGAAAAATTTCCTCTGCACCCTCTCCATAGTATCCACATCCTTCCTGTAGTGAGGTGACCAGAACTGAACACAGTACTCCAAGTGGGGTCTGACCAAGGTCTTATATAGCTGAAACATTACCTCCTGGCTCTTGAACTCAGTCCCATGGTTGATGAATGCCAACACACCATATGCCTTCTTAACAACATTGTCAACCTGTGCAGCAGCTTTGAGTGTCCTGCCGACACGGACAAGACTCCACACTGCCAAGAGTCTTATTATTTATATTAAATTCTGTCTTTGAATTTGACCTACCAAAATAAACCACTTCACACTTATCTGGATTGAAGTCCATCTGCCACTTCTCAGCCCAGTTCTGTTTCCTATCGATGTCCCACTGTAACCTCTGACAACCCCCCAGACTATTCACAACACCCCCAACCTTTGTGTCATCAGCAAACTTACTAACCCATCCCTCCATTTCCTCATCCAGGTCATTTATTAAAAAATCAGGAAGAGGAGGGTTCCCAGAACAGATCCCTGTGGAACACCACTGGTCACCGAACTCCATGTAGAATACGAACCATTTACAACCACCCTCTGCCTTCTGTGGGCAAGCCAGTTCTGGATCCACAAAGCAAGGTTTCCTTTGATCCCATGCCTCCTTACTTTCTGAAGGAGCCTGGCATGGGGAACCTTATCAAATGCCTTATTGAAATCCATATACACTACATCCACTGCTCTACCTTCATCAATGTGTTTTGTAACATCCTCAAAGAATTCAGTCAAGCTCATAAGGCACAACCTGCCCTAGAAAAAGTCATGCTGGCTATCCCTAATCAGATTATGTCTCTCCAAATGCTTATTAGTCCTGCCTCTCAGGATTTTCTCCAACAACTTGCCCACCACTGAAGACAGTCTCAGTGGTCTATAACTTTCTGGGTTATCTCTACTCCCTTTCTTGAAAAATGGAACAACATTTTCAACCATGCAATCCTCTGGTATTTCTTCCATCCCTATTGATGATGCAAAGATCATCGGAAGAGGCTCAGCAATCTCCTCCCTCGCTTCCCAAAGTACGCTGGGGTATATCTCATCCAGTCCCAGTGACTTATCTAACATAATGCTTTTCAAATGCTCCTGCACGTTCCCTTTCTGAATGTCTATATGCTTGATGCACCATCAATAACTCTCGGAGACGTGAGGCGAGAAATAGGCTTTTATTCACTGGAAGAAAGCACCGTCAGCAGCGAGAGATCCCCACACAAGATCCTGGAGACTGAGGGAGGAGCTGTGCCTCCAGTCGCCTTTATACAGGAGTCCGTGGGAGGAGCCACAGGAGCAGTCAGCGGGGGGGGGGGGGGGGGTGTCCGGACAGGTATATGTAGTTCACCACACTCCCCCTCTCTCTCCCTCCCTCGCCCCTCTCTCTCTGTCTCTTTCGCCTTTATACCGAGGTCCGTGTGAGGAGCCACGGTCTGTGGGAGGAGCCACAGGAGCAGTCAGCGGGAGGGGGGGGGTGTCCAGACAGGTATATGTAGTTCACCACACTCCCCCTCTCTCTCCCTCCCTCTCCCCTCTCTCTCTCTGTTTCTCTCGCCTTTATACCGGGGTCCGTGGGAGGAGCCACAGGAGCAGTCAGCGAGGGGGGGGGGGCGTGTCCAGACAGGTATATGTAGTTCACCACAACGCTCAAGCCTTTCAGGCCGCTGTGGTCATCCCCACAATTGCCAAGGTCCTTTTCCCCTGGTGAATACTGAAGCAAAGTATTCATTAAGTACCTCCGCTACCTCCTCTGCCCCCTCCATGCACATTTTTCCGCAATCGCGGCTGATTGGTCCTATTCTCACACAGCTCATCCTCCTGCTCTTCACATACTTGTAGAATGCCTTGGGGTTTTTCTGCTCACCAGGGCTTTCTCATGGCCCCTTCTGCCTCTCCTAATTCTATTCTTAAGTTCCTTCCTAGCAATCTTGTAATTTTGTAGAGCTCTAACAGTACCTAGTTTCTTGAACCTTTTGTAAGCTTTTCTTTTCGTCTTAACTAGATTTTCTACATACTTTGAATACCATGGTTCTTTAACCCTACCATCTTTTCCCTGAGTCAGTGGAACATACATTGTGGTTATGATAAACTGTTTAAAGCTGAACACAAATATAATTTCAGATTACTTGTATCACGTAGGAATTTGGAGAAACAAGGAATTACTTTTATTGAATATAATGGGTTTAATTGCATAATAGTGCTGATGCTTTGCAACAAACTAAAAATTAACTACCGGTAAGCTAAGCTAACAATGACTTGTTGATGATTTTCATTTGCACTCAGTGTCTGCTTCTTCTCGCTTAAGTGTCCAACAATAATCAGCCAGCGTTGATGGACTCTGATTGCCCTGGTCCCATTTCTCCATGGCCACAATGTCCTGGTGAAACCTTTCACCTTGCTCGTCACTGACAGCACCAAGATTGGCAGGGAAGAAGTCTAAATGGGAATGCAGAGAATGAATCTTTGGTGACATGTTGCACTTCATGGTTTTGTATGCTTGAAGCATGTTGTCGACCAGCTGCACGTAGTCTGGTGTCCTGTAGCTGCCAAGAAAATTTTCAGCAACTTCCTTGAATGCCTCCCATGTGATTTTCTCCGGTCCCACTAGAAGTTCTTCAAATTGCCTGTCACTGATGACCTGTTTGATTTGTGGACCAACAAAAATTGCCTTCCTTAATCTTGGCATCAGTTGTTCTGATTTGAATTATGAATTGAAATAATAAATATAGATGATTTCAGAAAAATAGTAGCTTGAGTCCTGTCTCTTCTCTGGAATACTAGGCTGAAGATCAAAAGGCTTATATCCCAGAGTCACTACAGAATGGAAACAGGCCTACAGCCCACATCATCTGCACTGAACTGTAATTCTGCCTATTCCCATCGATCAGTGCCTGGGCTTTTATACAGAGTCATAGAACACCACAGTACAGAAACAGGCCCATCTGGTCCCTGCCTGTTTATTTTTCTGCATCTGGTCTACACGTCCCTCCCCACAGATCTCCCACCTGGCACTTATCCCTGCAAGTGTAAGTGCTACACTTGTCCCTACACCTCCTCTCTTACCACCATTCAGGGCCTCAAACAGTCCTTCCAGGTGAGGCAACACTTCACTTGTGAGTCTGTTGGGGTCATCTATTGCATCCAGTGCAGCCTCCTCTACATCGGTGAGACCCGATGCAGATTGGGGGACTGCTTCGTCGAGCACCTACAACAGACAGGATCTCCCGGTTGCCATCCACTTCAACTCTCCCTCTCATTCCCATTCGGATATGTCCATACATGGCCTCCTCTACTGCCATGATGAGGCCAAACTTCGGCTGGAGGAACAACATCTCATATACCGTCTGGGTAGTCTCCAGCCCCTTGGTATGAACATCGAATTCTCCAACTTCCGGTAATTCCCTCCCTCTCCCTTCCACCATCCCACTTTCACTCTGTCTCCTCTTCTAGCTGCCTATCACCTCTCATGACTCTGCCTCCTTCTACTACCCATAGTGCTTTCCCCTTTCATTCCTTCTTCACCTCCCCTGCCAATCCCCTCCCTGCTTCCCCTCCCCCACTGCTTGATCTTTCCTCTGATTGGTTTTCCACCCTCTCCCCACCTTCTTTTTAGGGCCCCTGCCCCCTCCTTTTTTACTCCTGACAAAGGGTCTCAACCCGAAACGTTGACTGCTTCTTTCAACGGATGCTGCCCAACCTGCTGAGTTCATCCAGCTTTTTTGTACGTCTTGATTTGACCTCAGCATCTGCAGTGTAGTTTATGTTTATTTTTCTGCCTTGTCGCGTTAACCCAGGGGTCCATGGTCCCCTCAGTTAATGGTAGATGTCCAAAGTTCAAAGCTCAAAGTGAAGTTTATTATCAGACTACATACATGTCACCATATACAACCCCGAGGTCCTTTTTACTGCGGGCATACTCAGCAAATTTATAGAAGAGTAACTGTAAACAGGACCAATGAACAACAAACTCTGCAAATGCAAACATAAATAAATAGCAATAAATAATGAACATGAGATAACAAGATAAAGTGTCCTTAAAGCGAGATCATCGGTTGTGGGAACACAAGAAGTAGAATGAGTGTAGTTATCACTTTTTGTTCAACAGCCTGATGGTTGAGGGATAGTAACTGTTCCTGAACCTGGTGGTGTGAATCCTGAGGCTCCTGTACCTTCTATCTGATGCCAGCAGTGAGAAAAGAGCACGGCCTGGGTGGGGGGGGGATCTCTGATGATGGATGCTGCTTTCCTATGGCAACGTTTCATGTTGATGTGCTCAATGGTTGGGAGGGTTTTACCCGTGATGTACTGGGCCAAATCCATTACCTTTTGTAGGGTTTTCTGCTCAAAGGCATCGGTGCTCCCATTCCAGGCTGTAATACAGCCAGTCAGCACACCTCCACCACACATCTACATAAGTTTTTTTGATGACATGCCGAATCTCTGCAGACTCCTGAGGAAGTAGAGATGCTACCGTGCTTTCTTCGCATGATGTGTCTAGGACAGGTCCTCTGTGATAGTGACACCCAGGAATTTGAAGTGACTGGCCCTCTCCACCTCTGATCCTCCAACGACTACTGGCTCATGGACCTCTGGTTTCTCTCTCCTGAAATCTACATTCAGCTCCTTGGTCTTATTGACATTGAGTGAGAGGTTGTTGTTATTATACCACTCAGCCGAGTTTTCAATCTCCCTCCTGTATGCTGATTCACCATCATCTATGATACAGCCCACAACAGTGGAGTCATCAGCAAACTTGTATATGGTGAAGGAGCTGTACTCTTCCTCACAGTCAGAGGAGTAAAGGAATACAGCAGGGGGCTGAGTACACATCCCTGCGGTGTTCCTAGGCTGATGGAAATTGTGGAGATGCTTTTGCCAATCCAGACTGACTAGAGTCTACAAGTGAGGAAATCCAGTATCCAATTGCACAAGGTGGGTCTTGGAGCTTACTGATTAGTTTTGAGGGAATGATGGTGTTAAATGTTGAGCTGTAATCAATAAGGAGCATCCTGACGTCTGCATCTTTGCTGTCCAGATGTTCCAGGGTTGTGTGAAGAGCCAATAAGATGGAATAAGGCATAAAAGAAAGGTTGGGATTCTCTGCCATAACCTAATATGGACGCCTCCAAGCCTGGCTGTGAAAGGAGAGGGTTGGGTATGAGGCTAGCAACCCCATCCCGTAAAAACCCAGAGCTACAGAAACGCCAGCAGAAGCACCAGAGACCTCGTCCCTGGGAGAGGAAGATGGGGCTACACCTGGAGACAATGTAAAGCTCTGGCCTAGGACAAAGGACTCCAGCAAGCTACTGTCTGTGGTCTTTGCCCCGGTAGGGGGTGTTGGGCCTTAAGCTAAGCCTGTACCTGGACCACAGCCCTCCACGTACTTATCCAAACTTCTCTTAAATGTTACAATCAAACCCACATCCGCCAATTCCACACTCGCAGCACCCTCTGAGTGAAGAAGTTCCCGCTCAGGTTCTCCTTAAATATTTCACCTTTCACCCTTAACCTGTGACCTCACTAACCTCTGGGGGAAAACAATGCCTACTTGCATTTTCACTTCCTGCACCCTGTGGCCACTTACATTCGTGGTCTTCTGATGCTGTAGCCCACCCACTTCAAGATTCAATGTGTTGTGCATTCAGAGATGCTCTTCTGCACATCACTGTTGTAATGTGTGGTTACTTGAGTTACTGTCGCCTTCCTGTCATTCTCCTCTGATCTCTCTCATTAACGAGGCATTTTCACCCACAGAACTGCCGCTCACTGGATGTTTTTTTTGTTTCTCACACCATTCTCTCTCAACTCAAGAGACAGTTCTGTGTGAGAATCCCAGGAGATCAGCAGTTTCTGAGATTCTCAAACAACCCCATCTGGCACCAACAATCATTCCATGGTCAAAGTCAGTTAGATCACATTTCTTCCCCATTCTGATATTTGGTCTGAATAACAACTGAACCTCTTGACCATGTCTGCACACTCCTATGCATTGAGTTGCTGTCACAGGATTGGCTGATCAGATATTTGCATTCACTAACAGGTGTACAGGTGTACCTAATAAAGTGTCCACTTAGTGTATACCTCTGATAATTCTGTACACCTCTGTCAAACACCCCTTCATTCTCCACGCTCTAAGGAATAATATCCTGTTATTCAATCTTTCAGAACAGACTAAATGAGCCAAAGGGCCTGTTTCTGTCCTGTAGTGCTCTATGACTCTGACTCTTTGTCTTACATACTAAGCATAAGCACAGCAGTCTAAGGACCCACAAACAGAACACAGAACATTACAGCACAGGAACAGGCCATTCAGCCCACAGTGTTGTGCTGAAGCAACTGAAAAGCAAATCAAAAACTCCCGAACACTAATCCCTCCGACCTACTCTATGTCCACATTCCTCAACTTCCTCACATCCATGTACCTATCCAAACATCTCCTAAAAGCCTCTAATGTATTTGCCTCTACCACCATACCAGACAGCACATTCCAGACATTCACCACTCTGAGCAAAATACTTACCCCTCGCATTGCTTTTGAACCTACCCCCTCTCACCTTCAATGCATGCCCTCTGTCATTAGACATTTCAACCCTGGGAAACAGATATTTTCTGTCCACTCCATCTATGCCTCTCATACTCTGTCAAATCGCCCCACATCTTCCGGCACTCCAAGAGAAAGCAACCCAAGTTAATTCAGTCTCTGGTGATAGCACATGCCTCTAAACCAGGCAGCACCCTGGTGAACCTCTTCTGCACCCTCTCCAAAGCCTCAGCATCCTTCCTATAGTGAGATGGCCAGAACGGTATGCAATACTCCAGACGTGGGGCTTAACCAGAGTTTTATAAAGTTGCAACATAACCTCTTGACTCTTGAACTCAATGCCTTGACTAATAAAAGCAAGCATTCCATCAGCCTTCTTAACCACCCTATCGACCTGTGTAGCCACTTTCAAGGAGAAATGAACTTGGATTCCAAGATCTCTCTGTTCAGCAACACTGTTTAGGATCTTACCCTTAACAGCGTACAGTCTCCTTGCATTTGCTCACAAATGTTTGGGGACTGGAAGCAAACAGTTCCAGGGGAAATCCTTGTACTCACATGAAGAACAGGCAAACTCCACACAGTCAGCAGCGGGGCCAGGACTGGACCCAGGACCTGTGAAGCAGTGGCCCCAGAGGCTGTGCTGCCGTTCTCTTTAAGCCACACAGGGCACCGCAGGTCAAGAACTAGACTCTTGGCCACTACATTTTCTATCATCGGCCAGGAGGTACGGAAGCCAGAAGTCTCACACCACCAGGTTCAGAAACAGCTTCAAACATCTGGTTCTCAAGCTGACCCACACAATCCAACCTTACCTTAGCAATAGAACCACCTCTTGCACTACCATAGACTCGTCTCTGAATGCACCTTGTTTTTGTACTGACCTCTTCATCATTCTCCCCACTGTATAAGACCATAAAACTGTAAGATATAGGTACAGTATAGACAGACCACTCAGCCCATCGAGTCTGCTCCGCCATTTCATCATGGCTGATCCATTTCCCTCTCAGCCCCAATCTCCTGCCTTCTCCCCGCATCCCTTCATGCCCTGACTAATGAAGAATCTATCAGCCTCTGCCTTCAATATAACCAATAACTTGGCCTCCACAGCCACCTGAGCCAAAGAATTCTACAGATTCACCACCGTCTGGCTAAAGAAATTCCTCCTCAGCTCCATTCTAACTGGTCGCCGCCTTATTCTGAGGCTGTGTCCTCTGGTCTTAGACTCGCCCACCATAGGCAACATCCTCTCTATCGAGGCCTTTCAACACCCAATAGGTTTCAATGAGCTCTCCTCTCATTCTTCTGAATTCCAGTGATTAGAAGCCCAGAGCCATCAAACATTTCTCATCTGATAAGCCTTTAATCCCAGAATCATTTTTGTGAACCTTCTTTGAACCCTCACCAATGCCAGCACATTCTTTCTTAGATGAGGGGCCCAAAACTGCTCACAGTACTCCAAGTGAGGCCTCACCAGTGCTTTATAAAGCTTCAACACTATATCCTTGCTTTTATAGTCTAGTCCTCTCTAAATGAATGCTAACATTGCATTTGCCTTCCTCACCAATGATTCAACCTGCAAATTAACCCTCAGGGAAGTCTACACAAAGACTCACAAATCCCTTTGTGCCTCAGATTTTTGAATTTATCTCCATTTAGAATATAGTCAACCCTTTCATTTCTTTAACCAAAGAGCATGACCATACACTTCACGACACTGTATTCCATCTGCCACTTCTTAGCCCACTCTCCTAATCTGTTTGTCCTTCTGTAGCCTCTCTGCTTCTTTCACAATACCTGCCCCTCCACCTATCTTCGCATCATCTGCAAACTTGGCCACAAAGCCAAGATCCCTTCATCCAAATCATTAACATATAACGTAAAAGGAATTGGTCCCAACACAGACCCCTGTGGAACACCATTAGTCACCGGCAGCCAACCAGAGCAGACTCCTTTCAGTCCCACACTTTGCCACTTGCCAATCAGCCAATGCTCTATTCATGCTGGTATCTTCCCTGTAGTACCATGGGCTCATAACTTGTTAAGCAATGTTATAATGTTATTCTCTGTGTGCGGTCTCAGTCTACATATTTGTGATTTGTGAAGATGCTGTAAGCAGATTTTTCATTATATTTGTGCACTTTACAACAAACACAACTTGACCTGACTTGATCTTGTCCTTATCTTATTAAACACCTCGAGGGTGGCCTAATTGAACCAATTCCCACTGGCAAAAGATGACATAGTGACGACCAAGTCTTAGAATATGGAAAGGTGGGACTTGAGGAGACCGTGGGTTAGGGGTTCCCAACCTTTTTTTTATGCCACGGACCAATACCATTAAGCAAGGGGTCCGTGTGGAGAAAGGGATAGCAGCAATTGTTCAGGACATCACAGAAACCAGCATGCCCTCCATGCTCTACGCTTCTTGCTGCCTCAGTAAAGCAGCCAGCATAATCAAAGACCCCACCCACCTGGGACCTTCTCCCTTCTCCCCTCTCCCATCAGGTAGAAGATACATGAGCCTGAAAGCACGTACCACCAAGCTCAAGGACAGCTTCTGCTATTCATTTTAGGAGGTTTCTTGTTTTGTGGATGTCTGTGGAGAGTAAGAATTTCGGGTTGTATATTGTATGCATTCTCTGATATTAAATGAACCTTTGAACCTCCAGAGTCTCAAATGGTCAACACCATTAGACATATTAAGACCACATGACATAGGAGCCGAATCGGGCCATTCGGCCCATTGAGTTTATTCCATGCCTGATTTATTATCCCTCTCAACCCCATTCTCTTACAAGATGGACTCTAGGCGGGGGGACATCACGTGATGACGCAGGATCGAGACGCAGGGACCCAGCTCTCCCGTAAAAAGTTAATAAATTAATGTTTAAATGAAGAAAAGTTAGTCAATACTTTCTAAAAGTTACTTATAAATGACTCCGGACTGTGTCAAGCTATGCCTCAAAGAAAGAAGATGAAGAAAACTAATACCGGGAAGACTACGCAAGTTGGAACAAGAACAAGGCCCACGTCTACTGACGAACCGCGGTCTCAGGCACATTATATCACCGGCGATACGGAACAGGAGACTGTGGCAACATTGGCCACTTCCAAAGGAAAAGACCATCGTGAACTGCGCAAATGCGAAGGATGGAGCATGCGCAAACGGGAGCAACAAGAACTACAAAGCCCAGCTACCACTGCAACTGAAAGTGATAGCGAATCGGAGGGAGAGTCAAATCTCTCGGAAGGATCAGATGAAGAAGGAGTTAAAAGTCCTTCTAGAAATATAGAAAAGACTTTGAGGCAAATAATGCGTAAATTAGACACATTAAAAGTAATTAAAAATAATCAAAAAATACTCGAAAAAAAAAAGACCAATATGGAGATTATGCTTGATAAAATGACAAAGAGACAGGAAAAAATGGAAAAAAGAATTACGGACTTGGAAATTACAATGGAAGACATGGTTGAAAGAATGGACAAAATGGAAAAGGAAAATACTGCTTGGACATCAGAAAGAAAACAATTTATGGAAAAAATTGATAAGCTTGAAAATCTCAGTAGACGAAATAATATTAAAATTGTTGGACTTAAAGAAGATATAGAAGGAGAAGATCCAATAATTTTTTTTCAAAAATGGATCCCTAAAAAATTGAAAATGAAAAGAGAAACTTCAATTGAGATTGAAAGGGCGCATAGATCTTTAAGATCAAGACCTCGAGCTGATCAAAACCCACGATCAATTTTGATAAAATGCTTACGATACCAAGACAAAGAAAAGATCCTGAAGGCCACTGCCCAAAGTGCCAAAAATAGAAACGGGCCACTGATGATAGCAGGGAAACCAGTTCTTTTTTATCCTGATATAAGTTACAACCTGTTGAAGAGGAAGAAGGAATTTAACCCAGTGAAAAAAGCCTTATGGGAAAAGGGTTATAAATTTACAATGCGTCATCCAGCAACACTGATAATTTTTTTGGAGGAGGGAAAAATTTTTTTTTCCGATTATCGAAAAGCGGAGGAGTTTGTACAAGAACTTCCATCTATTCGCTAATTACACATAGAGGCTTCCAAACGTAATGGATTAAAGATGAAGATAGACCCAAGGAACAGAAGTGATGGACATTTATAGATATTATAGAAGAGAAAAGCAAAATTTTAGAAATACTAAATGAGAATAGTATTTTTTTTCTCTTCTTATACATATACTTTTTTATGTTGCGGGGGGGCTGGGAGGCTGTGGATCGGTTACTGCGGGATTCACGTGTGTAATCATGGCAGTTGCCATGACCCGTACAGCAGAGGGGGGTAATGTTGTGTTTTTTTTCCACAACATTAGTAGGGGGGTATTTTGTTTTTTTTTTCTTTATATTTTAATTTTTTTCTATCTTTTTGCCTGGATGATTAGTGGGGACACACATAGCAACATGGAGATTTTTATAAAGATTTCCCAGGATACCACGAAAGTGGAAAGATTAGGTATTATTATAGATTGGAGTAATATAATAAAAAAAATAATGACTAATCTACTAAATTTTTTAAGTTTTAATGTTAATGGGATTAATGGGCCAGTAAAAAGAAAAAGAATTTTAACATATATTAAAAAAAAATGAGAACTCCGTGGAGCATGTGGGGATCTTCCAACATCCAGGCATTCCCTTTTTTTTTCTTTCTTATTTTTTTAATAGGGATGTTAGGGGGGAGGGGTTAAGGGGAGGGGGGCTGGGTAACACTTTTTTTTCATACACATTTATTCTGTAACTATTTGAAAACAATAAAAAAAGTTTTTAAAAAAATGGACTCTAGGCCTCACAGTCTACCTTGTTATAGTCTTACACTCTATCGTTCACCTTCACTGCACTTGTTTCAGATGCTTCTACACTTTATTCTGCATTCTTATTGTTTTACCTCAGTCTAGTTCAGTGCACTGTGTAAAGATCTGATCTGGACTCTATCTCGGTCCATGTAGCAATATTAAAGGTTCATTGATTATCAAAGTATACAGCTCTGAAATTCTTCTTCCCCAGATAGCCACGAAACCAAGAAAGAAAAGTACATCTGCATGATCATCAACCCCCAAAATCCCCCTCCCCCATACAAAAAACCGAGAAAGGTAGGATTAAAAACACAGAATATAAAAAATATATAAGACTGAAAAAGTCCATAGTCCATACCCATATCCAAAATGCTAAAAACCTGCGTAACGTTCTCCGGGCACAGTGGCAAACTTTCCCCTCTCCGGCAGCAGAGCGATCCCACCAGCAATCAAAGACAGGCAGCTGGCGCTAGCCCTCCACATTGGCCTCGATGTTTCAATCTCCCTCGTCGCTTTAATCAGTGAACATTGGAATCTCTAATCAGCGAAACGGAGTCAAACATCCCGAACCGCAGTCTCCTTGCCATGAGTTTCACGCTCAATGCCTCTGCCTGCTGGAATCCTCTCGGAGATAGCAAAGTGCTGGACCACCTAGATGATCTCCAAACTGCAAATCACAGGATCCAATCATTCCAGAAACACATTAAAGATGAAAAACAGATGTAAAAGACATAAAAAATTAAAATAAATAGCTTCATGGTCTATCCGGGAGCATCTGGGAGCATTGTACACAGCTGTCATCTTCCGATTCCAATACCAAGTGCCTGCCCGATGGTTTGGACCAGCCCTCTGCCCCAGGAGGAAGTCACACTGTAAGATCCAGTTACAGACAGAACAGAGAACTAACCTCATGCACAAGCTCCTGTGCCACCCCCAGCCATCATCCCTCTGCTATCAGCTCAGCAAGAGAGAAGAGACGCTAAGAGGTCCAGACAGCAAACCTTACCTCATCTGCCAGCTTCAGCCAACAGTTAAACAAATGGTTCTTAAGAATACGTACACAACGCTGGAAGAACTCAGCAGGTCAGGCAGCATCCGTGAGAAAAGGGTAGCCAACGTTTTGGGCCGAGACCCTTCATCTGGAATGGGGGGGGAAGAGAGGGCCGAAGCCCAGTAATAGAGATAGGGGAGGGGGTAGGGCCTAGAGGCGCCAGGTGGAAAACCAATCAGAAGAAAGATAAAGGGGGGAGGGGGAGGGGATAAGCATGAAATAACTGTAGAGATAAAGAGGCAGAAAGTTGAAAGGGGAGAGAGGCAGAGAGGGACCTGGGATAGGGGAAGGGGGAGGAGGAGGGAATTACCGGAAATTGGAGAATTCAATGTTCATACCACCAGGCTGGAGGCTACCCAGACGGTAGATGAGGTGTTGCTCCTCCAGCCGGAGTTTGACCTCATCATGGCAGTAGAGGAGGCCATGTATGGACATATCTAGATGGGAATGAGAGGGAGAGTTGAAGTGGGTGGCAACCAGGGGGTCCTGTCTATTGTGATGGTGTAGGTGCTTGACGAAGCGGTCCCCCAATCTGCGTCGGGTCTCTGCACTGGACCGGTGTGAGGACAACAATCTATGTCTGAACGTGGAGAAGACCAAGGAAATGATTGTGGACTACAGGAAGGTGCAGATGAACCGTCCCCCTCTGTGAATACAGGGCTCCTCCACAGACAGAGTTACGTGCACCAAGTTCCTGGGAGTTCACATCACAGACGATCTCACCTGGTCCCTTCATATCACCTCCCTGAATAAGATGGCAGAGCAGCGCCTCCACTTCCTGAGGAAATTGAGGCAAGCGAGGCTCCCTACCTCAACTTAACTGAATGTTACAGGAGCACCATGGGAGCGTCCTGACAAGCTGCATCTCCACCTGGTACGGGAACAGCCGAGCATCGGACCAGAAGTTTGTACAGAAAACTGTGGGAACAGCTGAGAGGATCATAGGGGTCTCCCTACATCCATCGGGGACATTTACCAGGAGCGCTGTGTACACAGGGCCCTTAGTATTATCAAGGATCCAACCCATCCATCCAGCATCCTCTGACTTTCTGCCATCAGGCAGGAGATTCTGATGCATAAAGACAAGAACGGTCACGATGGGAAACAGCTTCTTCTTTCAAACTATTAGGCTTCTGAATTCCTTGTCACATCGCTTTCAAAATGTCACTAGTTAATCTGTTCTGTACCTTACGACATTTAATTTATGTGTTTTACTTTGTTTATCTATATGTAATTCATTTGTAGATTTCATCCTAAGTTATTGTGTGTTATGTGTACCACTGGCTTTACACCGTGGTTCAGGGAAATGTTGTCTCATTTGACAGTATACATGTATATAGTTAAATGACAATAAACTTGACTTGGTTTCAAAAGCAATGTCAGTAAGCCTACCTACCTGGCTTCAACTATCGCCTTCTAACTTGTCCTCCTTCTTATTCTGACACCTTTCCACTTCCTTTCTCAGTCCTGATGAAGGATCACTGCCCGAAACGTTGACTATTTATTCATTTCCATAGATGCTGCCTGACTTGCTGAGTTCCTCCAGCAACTTGTGTGTGTTGCTCTGGATTTCCAGTGTCTGCAGAAACTCGTTTGTAGAAAATTGCTCACTGTGGGACTGGAAGCAGAACAGAGATGCTGAATCAATTAACTAAGTAACGTGGCAAGGTAATAATTCACTCATTTCTCTATTCTCAGCTTACGTCTGTGTTGTATTCCTCTGTGACCGGGACTCCTGTCCCATTCTCAGATTACAGAGAGTTTTGTTTGATTTGTCACGTGTACAGTACTATGCAGAAGTCTTAGACACATGTACAGTTAATAGCTAGGGAGGCTAAGATTTTTGCACAGGACTGTATTTATCAACGTGGAGCAGAGAGCAAGTTTGTAAATCTAGTGGGAATGGTGAGGATGGAGCGCCATGGGAGGGGTGTGGGACAGGTGGCAGAGAGGGAGTGCCATGGGAGGGGTGTGGGACAGGTGGCAGAGAAGGAGTACCAGGGGAGGGGTGTGGGACAGGTGGCAGAGAGGGAGTGCCAGGAGCAGGAGGTTGGCGAGGTGCAGACACACCCAACCCTGAGATACCAGGCAAGGTCATTTGATTCCAAACAATTGGTTTAATCAATTCCCTCCCCTCTCCCTGCCCCCTTCCCACTCTCAGTCCACAATAGTGACCCATATCAGAATCAGGTTTATCATCACTCACATAGGTCATGAAATTTGTTTTTTTTTTCGTGGCAGCAGTACAACGCACTACATAAAATTACTACGCAAATGTCTTAGAAGCCCCAGCTATAGGCATGTGACTGAGACTTCTGCACACTATGGTACATCAAAAGATCAAAACAAATTGTGAAATTTTGTGCTTTGCGACTGCCTGTAAGCAAACAAATCTCAAGGTTGTATACTTTACATATCCTTTGAATACTTTGAAATATCATTCATCGGTGAGAGCTGAAACAAGATGATCGAGTGGATAGCCAGAGATTTTTTTCCAGGGCAGAAATGGCTAATATGAGGTAGTAATTTTAAGGTGATTGGAGGGAAGTATAGGGGAGAGGTAGGTTCTTTACACAGAGAGTGGTGGGCATATGGAACACCCTGCCGGGGTGGAGGTGAAAGCAGATACATTAGGGACAGTTAAGAGATTGGTAGATGAAAGAAAGCAGGAGGACTGTGTGAGGGGCAGAGGGTTAGATTGATTTTAGAGTAGGTTAAAGAGTCAATTGAAGGGCTCGTTGCCAAAGCACTCGGACATGGCCCAAGGGCAGCGAGGGAGAGAGAGAGACACACACACTGAAGCTGGTCAGCAGTTCACTGACTGTAATGAGAACTGTTGCAGAATTTTAAGGAAAAGAAAAACAGTTCTGTTTTGTAACTGCAAAACAATAAACTAATTACATGGGAGTCGGAAATGTGGGTCTAACTTCACGTTTACTTTCAGCGAGGTATCCTGTGGTAGCATGCTTTTACTTATCTGTTTATTGAGAGACAGCGTGTAACAGGCCCGCCCGGCCCTTTGAGCCACGCCCGATTTACTCCGAGCCTAATCACGGGACAATTTACAATGACCAATTAACCTACTGACCGGTAAGCCCTTGGACTGTGGGAAGAAATCGGAGCACCCAGAGGAAACCCACGCAGCCACGGGGAGAAAGTACCAACTCCTTACAGACAGCGGTGGGAATCGAACCCGGGTCACTGGTACTGTAAAGTGTTGTGCTAACCACTACACTACCGTGTGATGGGAATTGAACCCGGGTCACTGGTACTGTAAAACGTTGTGCTAACCACTACACTACTGTGTGATGGGAATTGAACCCGGGTCACTGGTACTGTAAAGCGATGTGCTAACCACTACACTACCGTGCGATGGGAATTGAACCCGGGTCACTGGTACTGTAAAGCGATGTGCTAACCACTACACTACCGTGCGATGGGAATTGAACCCGGGTCGCTGGTACTGTAAACCGTTGTGCTAACCACTACACTACCCTGCGATGGGAATTGAACCCGGGTCGCTGGTACTGTAAATCGTTGTGCTAACCACTACACTACCCTGCGATGGGAATTGAACCCGGGTCGCTGGTACTGTAAATCGTTGTGCTAACCACTACACTACCCTGCGATGGGAATTGAACCCGGGTCGCTGGTACTGTAAATCGTTGTGCTAACCGCTACACTACCGTGTGACGGGAATTGAACCCGGGTCACTGGTACTGTAAAGCGTTGTGCTAACCACTACACTACCGTGCGATGGGAATTGAACCCGGGTCACTGGTACTGTAAAGCGTTGTGCTAACCGCTACACTACCGTGTGATGGGAATTGAACCCGGGTCACTGGTACTGTAAAGCGTTGTGCTAACCACTACACTACCGTGTGATGGGAATTGAACCCGGGTCACTGGTACTGTAAAGCGTTGTGCTAACCGCTACACTACCGTGTGATGGGAATTGAACCCGGGTCACTGGTACTGTAAAGCGTTGTGCTAACCACTACACTACCGTGCGATGGGAATTGAACCCGGGTCACTGGTACTGTAAAGCATTGTGCTAACCACTACACTACCGTGTGATGAGAATTGAACCCGGGTCACTGGTTCTGTAAACCGTTGTGCTAACCACTACACTACCGTGCGATGGGAATTGAACCCAGATCGCTGGTACTGTCAAGCGTTGTGCTAACCACTAGGCTACTGTGCTGTAACATGATGATGTATTCAATTCATGTATTCATTCATATAACCCAGAATTAAATACTTAACCTAACAAGAATATTAATCAAACAATATATATGCAAGATTATTCTATTATTGAAATATTAAATAGTAGTTACTAGGCAGCTGTCGATCCCAGGGGATCTGGTATTTGCACCTCTGCTGGACTGTGTCCTCTCCAGGGGGCAAGCCTGGGAGGGAAGATTTGAAGAACAGGCTGCTGCCCATGCCCCCTCTCCACGTCACCGATGTTGTCCAAGGGAAGGGCAAGCACCGATACAGCTTGGCACCAGTGTCGTCGCAGAGGTTGCCAGAGTGAAGTTGTAAACAACATCAAACTCCCTTAGGGACCCCAGTTCCGGATTTCTTCCTCGGGGTTTACTCCCGAAGCCTCTCCCGTGGGTGGGTATGGCCGCAAGGCAGCAGAGGTTTAAATTCAGAGTTTTCCATCTCCCAAGACTGACGAGCCCCACCTGCCCAAAGCAATTGGTTTTGAGTCCTTTTCCCCTTCTCTTGTCAGCAGAAACAGTTCCACTGGGCCTAGTAGCTAATCCACAGGTGAAGGCCAAGAGTTAGACTTGGTTGTCAGAGGCTGTTAGAGTCACATGCTTTTTGGAGCACTTTATAGGTAATGGGAGCCTATCCTCACCCCCACCCCGGCTATGACAACCTTCGGAACCAAAGTAAGTACACAATAAAAATAACAAACACTAGGCCAACAGGTTCGTTAACTAAAACTCTCGAACTGAAGGTTAATGCCAACACTGCGGCTGGAAGCAATAACTAATTACTAAATAAATAACGTTCCTTTACAGCGTCAATCAAAGTTTCTTTCCTGGACAAGGACAACGGTAAGAAGGGAGCATCGACATTGCTGTGCTTTCGGTCGTCTCGACAAAACTGGAACGAAAAGGTGGGAGTTAAACTCCCCCACGATGAAACGGTAATTAGCTGGAATGTGTGTACTCCCCAGCACGATTGTTGAACCTGCTGTGCAGCCCCGCCTGCCTGGGCTCGTAGACCCCAAGCAGAGTCCGTGGTTGTGACAGTGAATGTGCTAAAAGCTGATCATGAGCCGAAGGGCCTGTTCTGTGTTGTTCAGTGTTAAAGACTGAAAGCACTGGACAACAAAGACTTTGCTTCCCGAATACCTTCGGGTGTATCGTATGGATGTTGGGTGCTGATCATGAAAGTCACCATGAAATTTCCCTGTCACACACCGTTTTTTTTAATCGCCTATAATTGTTATTTCAATTCATAATTCAAGTCAGAAGAACTGTTACCAAGATTACGGAAGGCATTTTTGTTGGTTGACCCATCGAACAGATCATCAATGACAGGCAAATCAAAGAACTTCTAGTGGGACCGGAGAAAATCACATGGAAGGCATCCAAGGATGTGGTTGAAAATTTTCTTGGCAACTACAGAGCACCAGACTATGTGCAGCTGGTTGACAACATGCTTCAAACATACAAAACCATGAAGTGCAACATGTCAGTAAAGATTCATTTTCTGCATTCCCATTTCGACTTCTTCCCTGCCAGTCTTGGTGCTGTCAGTGACGAGCACGGTGAAAGGTTTCACCAGGACATTGTGGCCATGGAGAAATGGGACCAGGGCAATCAGACTCCATCAATGCTGGCTGATTATTGTTGGACACTTAAGCGAGAAGCCTCAGACACTGAGTGCAAATGAAAATCATCAACAAAATACTTCTAGCTTAGTTAAGCTATTGCATAGCATCAGCACCGTTATTCAATTAAACACATTATATTCAATAAAAGTTAATTTCTTGTTTCTCCAAATTCCTACGTGATACAAGTAGTCTGAAATTATATTGTGTTCAGCTTTAAGTGGTCTATCATAAACAAAAATATACTGTGAGGAAGCAACACTTTCGATAAAGGTGTTGACCAGTGAAATCAATTTGTTTGTGTTGTCAGGTCTCTGCATTCAATACAAGAGCAATATCCACATATCTTCATTTGCTAAGGTGCCCTTTGTGAAGTAAGTGGAGATCTCTGCGTGGAGCAGTAGCATAGCAGTTAGCGCAACCACTTTAGAACACTTTAGCAAGACAGGAGTTCGATTCCCACCGCTGCCTGTAAGGGGTTTGTACGCTCTCCCCGTGACCGCGTGGGTTTCCTCCGCGTACTCTGGTTTCCTCCCTCATTCCAACGATGTACACATTGGGGTTAGTGAGCTGTGGGTATGCTATGTTGGTGGCAGAATCTTAGCGACACTTGCTGGCTGACCCCCAGCATATCTGCAGACTGGGTCAGCCATTGACACAAATGCTGCCTTTCACTGTATGTTTCAGACACTTAACCTCCACACTTTATATCCCCTCAAATATCAGGCTCTTGAACCAGAGGGGATAACTTTACTCAACTTCACTTGCCCCATCATCAAACTGTTCCCACAACCTGTGGACTCACTTTCAAGGACTCTTCATCTCATGTTCTCGATATTTATTGCTTATTTATTTATTATTATTACTTCTTTTTGTATTTGCACAGTTTGTTGTTTTTTTGCACTCTGGTTGAACTCCCAAGTTGGACCGTCTTTCATTGATTCTGTTACGGTTATTATTCTATAGATTTGTTGAGTATGCCTACAAGAACATGAACCTTAGGTTTGTATATGTTGACATCTATGTACTTTGAACTTTGAACCTCGAACATGGCACTGAATATGGTAATTGCTTCCCAGGGTGCACTTGATCTCCTGTGACGTCCATTGGTTCCGGATGTCCTTATGGATAAAATGTGCTCTTTCTCCAGGATACACGAACACAGACATATCCCCGGGAAAGGAGCAGACAATCAGCTCAGGCCAAGCGTTCCATTGCCCACCACCTCAGTCAGGCCTAGGAACAAACCAAGCAGGCGATCCCCTACACACTCCACACCGGCTGACCGAAGATCAGGGGCATGGTGCTGAGGTGAAGACTAAGCCTGAGGACCAGCCCTTTCAGACACTTAACCCCCACACTTCATACCCCCCCTGCAGGTCCAACAATCCACCTCATTGTCTGCCTGCTCTCTGTAGCTGGAACGCTTTATTCTGCATCCTGTTATTGTTCAACCTTGTACTACAAAGTTCAAAGTAAGTTTATTATCAAAGTACATATATGTTACCAGATACCACTCTGAGATTCATTTTCCTGTGGGCATACTCAATAACCACAACTGAATCAATGAAAGATATCAATGAATGTTCTCAGTCATCCAGGTCTCTGTATATCAAGCAGTAGTAAATCAAGGCAACTGGACTTGCTGTCTTGTCTAGAGGACATTTCTCCACTCATCCGAGAGGCTTCTTCAGCAAACACCAAATCCCTGT
Organism: Hemitrygon akajei; assembly: GCF_048418815.1. Lineage (NCBI taxonomy): Eukaryota > Metazoa > Chordata > Chondrichthyes > Myliobatiformes > Dasyatidae > Hemitrygon > Hemitrygon akajei. The sequence continues at coordinate 128,795,813 of NC_133130.1, read as the reverse complement.
CTTTTTCAAACCTATAAGCAGACTCAGAAATTCGTGATCCCCGGGGACTCTACACCCAAACATAAACAGAACAATATTGTATATGCTTTCCAACACAACGAGAACTGCACAGATCTGTATATCGGCCAGACAAAACAACCACTTCACAAACGGATGGCCCAGCACAGGAGGGCTAACACCTCAGGTCAGGACCCGGCTGTATATCTACACCTAAAGGACAAGGGACACTCCTTTGATGATAGCAATGTGCACATTTTGGACAGGGAGGTCAGGTGGTTTGAAAGAGGGGTTAAAGAAGCCATCTTTGTCAAACTGGAAAACCCATCCCTGACACCACCTATCAGCTACTTACAATGCAGTCTGAACATCTCTACCCCAACATCTCCACAATAGTTCACACCTCCATTCATGGAAAGATAAGACTAGTGACTCTCTCATTACCTCTGCGACTCTCAACGACCCTCATGTGATTGCTATCTTTTTAAACAACTCACAGAGTTTATAAGCCGGACAACTGCCCACCCTGGATCAGAACTGAAGAAGCCTGTCGGATGAGCGGTGAAATGTCTTCTACACAAGACAGCAAGTCCAGCTGCCTTGATTTACTACTGCTTGAAATCGGTGAACGACCACACCAACTTGGACGTTCAACCAATGTGCAAAAGACAACGAACTGTGTAAATACAAAAAAAAAATAATAATAATAATAAATAAATAAGCAATAAATATTGAGAACATGAGATGAAGAGTCCTTGAAAGTGAGTCCATGGGTTGTGGCAACATTTCAATGGTGGGGAAAGAGAAGTTGAGAGAAGTTAGTCCTTTGGTTGAGGGGTAGTAACTGTTCTTGAACCTGGTGGTGCGAGTCCTGAGGCTCCTGTACCTCCTTCCTGATGGCAGCAGCAAGAAGAGGGTGTGGTCTGGGTGGTGGGGGTCCCTGAAGATGGGCCTCAATGCACTGTGTAATGATCTGATCTGTATGAGCACTATGCAAGAGAAGCTTTTCACTGTATCTCAGTACCAGTTCCAATTTTTGCCTTTCCTGTGACCGGGGGTGGTGGGGTGGTGGGGTGGGGGGGGGGGGAGTGAGCAGTGGGGATTGGGTGAGCTAAGATCAGATCTTTTTTGAACTAACACCAGAACTGAAAGGCATTCCGGTGTGTACACTCCCCTGGTAGTGAGTGCTTTGGGCCTACGCGGGACACCAGAGAGCGTTGGGCTTCATGGATTTTAGAGCACCTGGATTGTGTGATCGCTGTTTAACAAGAGTCATAAATTGTTTAGAGTTCCTTGTGTCTTTCTCGAGTGACTCGCTCTTTGAAATGGGATCTCCTGGTGCTTTCTGCTTAAACTTGTTAAGTTTATTGTGATAGGCTCAGGGATTATTATTTAAGTGGACTCCTTATCGCGGGGTCTTGGTTTTGAGAATGTTGCTTCTCGTGCCGCATCACCAATGTTCTTTTGGAATTATTGTGAATAAACTCGTGTCACTGTCTCCACATCGGAGTTTGTCTTTCCTCTGTACTTGGGTTCTGACGTTGCCAGTGCACTGCTGCAGCACAATATATATTCCCTTCAGTCCTGTTCACTGTGTCCATCATATCCGACAATGACATGATATCTGTGTGGGGCGGTTTTTAAAGCTGGGAAAGCTGTTGCACTGGGCCAGTTCCGCCCTCTCTCGACCTCAGCAGTCCGGGTCCAGTGTCACAAACTGGGATCTTCCTTGGTTGCTGTGGACGACCATGACATCTTCTGTGCCTCATCACACTCTTTGCTCTCCGTGAAGTGTCGCAGAACCGCCTTCCTGGCTGCTGGATCTCACCCGCTCAGTCCACTGGAACAGACTTCACGTGCCGGGACAGACATGTTCCTGTCTGACCGGGGTATGAGGCCCGCCGGCTACCCTCACCCGGTCTAGCCCGCCTGGGGTATGAGGCCACCGGCTACCCTCACCCGGTCTAGCCCGCCTGGGGTATGAGGCCCGCCGGCTACCCTCACCCGGTTTAGCCCGCCTGGGGTATGAGGCCCGCCGGCTACCCTCACCCGGTCTAGCCTGCCTGGGGTATGAGGCCCGCCGGCTACCCTCACCCGGTCTAGCCCTCCTGGGGTATGAGGCCCACCGGCTACACTCACCCGGTTTAGCCCGCCTGGGGTATGAGGCCCACCGGCTACCCTCACCCGGTCTAGCCCTCCTGGGGTATGAGGCCACCGGCTACCCTCACCCGGTCTAGCCCGCCTGGGGTATGAGGCCCGCCGGCTACCCTCACCCGGTTTAGCCCGCCTGGGGTATGAGGCCACCGGCTACCCTCACCCGGTCTAGCCCGCCTGGGGTATGAGGCCCGCCGGCTACCCTCACCCGGTTTAGCCCGCCTGGGGTATGAGGCCACTGGCTACCCTCACCTGGTCTAGCCTGCCTGGGGTATGAGGCCCGCCGGCTACCCTCACCCGGTCTAGCCCTCCTGGGGTATGAGGCCCACCGGCTACCCTCACCCGGTCTAGCCCTCCTGGGGTATGAGGCCACCGGCTACCCTCACCCGGTCTAGCCCGCCTGGGGTATGAGGCCCGCCGGCTACCCTCACCCGGTTTAGCCCGCCTGGGGTATGAGGCCACCGGCTACCCTCACCCGGTCTAGCCCGCCTGGGGTATGAGGCCCGCCGGCTACCCTCACCCGGTTTAGCCCGCCTGGGGTATGAGGCCACTGGCTACCCTCACCCGGTCTAGCCTGCCTGGGGTATGAGGCCCGCCGGCTACCCTCACCCGGTCTAGCCCTCCTGGGGTATGAGGCCCACCGGCTACACTCACCCGGTTTAGCCCGCCTGGGGTATGAGGCCCGCCGGCTACCCTCACCCGGTCTAGCCCTCCTGGGGTATGAGGCCCGCCGGCTACCCTCACCCGGTCTAGCCCGCCTGGGGTATGAGGCCCGCCGGCTACCCTCACCCGGTCTAGCCTGCCTGGGGAATGAGGCCACCGGCTACCCTCACCCGGTCTAGCCCTCCTGGGGTATGAGGCCCACCGGCTACACTCACCCGGTTTAGTCCGCCTGGGGTATGAGGCCCACCGGCTACCCTCACCCGGTCTAGCCCTCCTGGGGTATGAGGCCCACCGGCTACCCTCACCCGGTCTAGCCCGCCTGGGGTATGAGGCCCGCCGGCTACCCTCACCCGGTCTAGCCTGCCTGGGGTATGAGGCCACTGGCTACCCTCACCCGGTCTAGCCTGCCTGGGGTATGAGGCCCGCCGGCTACCCTCACCCGGTCTAGCCCTCCTGGGGTATGAGGCCCACCGGCTACACTCACCCGGTTTAGCCCGCCTGGGGTATGAGGCCCGCCGGCTACCCTCACCCGGTCTAGCCCTCCTGGGGTATGAGGCCCGCCGGCTACCCTCACCCGGTCTAGCCCGCCTGGGGTATGAGGCCCGCCGGCTACCCTCACCCGGTCTAGCCTGCCTGGGGTATGAGGCCACCGGCTACCCTCACCCGGTCTAGCCCTCCTGGGGTATGAGGCCCACCGGCTACACTCACCCGGTTTAGTCCGCCTGGGGTATGAGGCCCACCGGCTACCCTCACCCGGTCTAGCCCTCCTGGGGTATGAGGCCCACCGGCTACCCTCACCCGGTCTAGCCCGCCTGGGGTATGAGGCCCGCCGGCTACCCTCACCCGGTCTAGCCTGCCTGGGGTATGAGGCCACCGGCTACCCTCACCCGGTCTAGCCCTCCTGGGGTATGAGGCCCGCCGGCTACCCTCACCCGGTCTAGCCCTCCTGGGGTATGAGGCCCGCCGGCTACCCTCACCCGGTTTAGCCCGCCTGGGGTATGAGGCCACCGGCTACCCTCACCCGGTCTAGCCCTCCTGGGGTATGAGGCCCGCCGGCTACCCTCACCCGGTCTAGCCCTCCTGGGGTATGAGGCCCGCCGGCTACCCTCACCCGGTCTAGCCTGCCTGGGGTATGAGGCCACCGGCTACCCTCACCCGGTCTAGCCCTCCTGGGGTATGAGGCCCGCCGGCTACCCTCACCCGGTCTAGCCCGCCTGGGGTATGAGGCCCGCCGGCTACCCTCACCCGGTCTAGCCCGCCTGGGGTATGAGGCCCGCCGGCTACCCTCACCCGGTCTAGCCTGCCTGGGGTATGAGGCCACCGGCTACCCTCACCCGGTTTAGCCCGCCTGGGGTATGAGGCCACCGGCTACCCTCACCCGGTCTAGCCCTCCTGGGGTATGAGGCCCTCTGGCTACACTCACCCGGTTTAGCCCGCCTGGGGTATGAGGCCCACCGGCTACCCTCACCCGGTCTAGCCCTCCTGGGGTATGAGGCCCGCCGGCTACCCTCACCCGGTCTAGCCCTCCTGGGGTATGAGGCCCGCCGGCTACCCTCACCCGATCTAGCCCTCCTGGGGTATGAGGCCCGCCGGCTACCCTCACCCGGTCTAGCCCTCCTGGGGTATGAGGCCCGCCAGCTACCCTCACCCGGTCTAGCCCTCCTGGGGTATGAGGCCCGCCGGCTACCCTCACCCGGTTTAGCCCGCCTGGGGTATGAGGCCACCGGCTACCCTCACCCGGTCTAGCCCTCCTGGGGTATGAGGCCCGCCGGCTACCCTCACCCGGTCTAGCCCTCCTGGGGTATGAGGCCCGCCGGCTACCCTCACCCGGTCTAGCCCTCCAGGGGTATGAGGCCCACCGGCTACACTCACCCGGTCTAGCCTGCCTGGGGTATGAGGCCCGCCGGCTACCCTCACCCGGTTTAGCCCGCCTGGGGTATGAGGCCACCGGCTACCCTCACCCGGTCTAGCCCTCCTGGGGTATGAGGCCCTCTGGCTACACTCACCCGGTTTAGCCCGCCTGGGGTATGAGGCCCACCGGTACCCTCACCCGGTCTAGCCCTCCTGGGGTATGAGGCCCGCTGGCTACCCTCACCCGGTCTAGCCCTCCTGGGGTATGAGGCCCGCCGGCTATCCTCACCCGGTCTAGCCTGCCTGGGGTATGAGGCCACCGGCTACCCTCACCCGGTCTAGCCCTCCTGGGGTATGAGGCCCGCCGGCTACCCTCACCCGGTCTAGCCCGCCTGGGGTATGAGGCCCGCCGGCTACCCTCACCCGGTCTAGCCCGCCTGGGGTATGAGGCCCGCCGGCTACCCTCACCCGGTCTAGCCTGCCTGGGGTATGAGGCCACCGGCTACCCTCACCCGGTTTAGCCCGCCTGGGGTATGAGGCCACCGGCTACCCTCACCCGGTCTAGCCCTCCTGGGGTATGAGGCCCTCTGGCTACACTCACCCGGTTTAGCCCGCCTGGGGTATGAGGCCCACCGGCTACCCTCACCCGGTCTAGCCCTCCTGGGGTATGAGGCCCGCCGGCTACCCTCACCAGGTCTAGCCCTCCTGGGGTATGAGGCCCGCCGGCTACCCTCACCCGATCTAGCCCTCCTGGGGTATGAGGCCCGCCGGCTACCCTCACCCGGTCTAGCCCTCCTGGGGTATGAGGCCCGCCAGCTACCCTCACCCGGTCTAGCCCTCCTGGGGTATGAGGCCCGCCGGCTACCCTCACCCGGTTTAGCCCGCCTGGGGTATGAGGCCACCGGCTACCCTCACCCGGTCTAGCCCTCCTGGGGTATGAGGCCCGCCGGCTACCCTCACCCGGTCTAGCCCTCCTGGGGTATGAGGCCCGCCGGCTACCCTCACCCGGTCTAGCCCTCCAGGGGTATGAGGCCCACCGGCTACACTCACCCGGTCTAGCCTGCCTGGGGTATGAGGCCCGCCGGCTACCCTCACCCGGTTTTGCCCGCCTGGGGTATGAGGCCACCGGCTACCCTCACCCGGTCTAGCCCTCCTGGGGTATGAGGCCCTCTGGCTACACTCACCCGGTTTAGCCCGCCTGGGGTATGAGGCCCACCGGCTACCCTCACCCGGTCTAGCCCTCCTGGGGTATGAGGCCCGCCGGCTACCCTCACCCGGTCTAGCCCTCCTGGGGTTTGAGGCCCGCCGGCTACCCTCACCCGATCTAGCCCTCCTGGGGTATGAGGCCCGCCGGCTACCCTCACCCGGTCTAGCCCTCCTGGGGTATGAGGCCCGCCAGCTACCCTCACCCGGTCTAGCCCTCCTGGGGTATGAGGCCCGCCGGCTACCCTCACCCGGTTTAGCCCGCCTGGGGTATGAGGCCACCGGCTACCCTCACCCGGTCTAGCCCTCCTGGGGTATGAGGCCCGCCGGCTACCCTCACCCGGTCTAGCCCGCCTGGCAAAACGGTGTACCGGGGTGTGGCCGCTGTCACATGCAAACAGTTCCTTGGAGTCACAGGTGAGAGCCAAGTGTCTGGTGGGGACCAAAGGTGAGTGACTTGCCCCAGAATGGACACGACAAGCCCCTTCATCGGAGGAGCTAACCCTCCCTGGACACACCAAACACCCCAAGGGAAGGTGTTGGACTAGAATTACACAGGAGCTTGATTACACAGTGCAGTTGTCTTACCTGATCAGTGTTTTACAGACAAGTGTCATCAGTAGTATCATCAATAAACTAAGTCAGCCTGAAGACCTTTGCGCAGAACCTGATTAACATCACGGTGGCATTGCATAATTAATCCAAACGAGCACCACAGAGTAATTTACTCTGATGTTGAAACTGGAACCCTTGATCAACATTTCCAATGGGATGCAAACAATTTGCTGTGCTTTTCAACTGTTTAATCACCCCACCTCACCTCCCTCCTGATCACTCCTCAGGGCGCAAGGGGAGGGATTTCCTCACACTAGATTATGCCCTTCCTCCCATCATTCCGCAGAGAGCAAAGGGAGAAATGTCCTCCCTCCAGATTACACCCCTTCCTCCCATCATTCCTCAGGGTGCGAGAGGAAAGATTTCCCACCTCTGGATTATGCCCTTCTTCCCATCATTCCTCAGGATGTGAGGGGATAGATTTTCCCTCTCTGGATTATGCCCTTCCTCCCATCATTCCTCAGGGTGCGAGAGGGAAGATTTCCTCCCTCTGGATTATGCCCTTTTTCACACAGGGATAGATTTAAAAGGAACATGAGGGGGCAACTTTTTCCACACAGAGGGTGCTGACTGTATGGAACAAGCTGCCAGCAGAGCACAAAACGATGGAGGAACTCAGCAGGTCAGGCAGCATCTTTGAAAAGGAGTAAAGAGACTTGTTACCTGGATGAGGAGGTGGAGGGATGGGTTAGTAAGTTTGCTGATGACACAAAGGTTGGGGCATTGTGGATAGTGTGGAGGGCTGTCAGAGTGGGACATTGATAGGATGTAAAACTGGACTGAGAAGTGGCAGAAGGACTTCAGCCCAGATAAGTTTGAGGTGGTTCATTTTGGTAGGTCCGAATTGAAGACAGAATATTGTATGAATAGTAAGACTCTTGGCAGTGTGGAGGATCTGAGAGATCTTGGGTCTGTATCGATAGGACACTCAAAGCTGCTGCTTAGGTTGACAGTGTTTTTAAGAAGATGTATGGTGAGTTGGCATTCATCAACCATGGGATTGAGTTCAAGAGCCGGGAGATAATATTACAGCCATATAGGACTTGGTCAGACCCCACTTGAATTGAATTGACTTTATTACTTACATCCTTCACATACTTGAGGAGTAAAAATCTTTACATTATGTCTCCATCTAAATGTGTAATGTGCAACTTATAGTAATTTATAATAAATATTATGTACATCAGGATAATCAATATAATATAGAAATACAGTTGTGTCAGCATGAATTAATCAGTCTGATGGCCTAGTGGAAGAAGCTGTCCCGGAGCCTGTTGGTCCTGGCTTTTACGCTACAGTACCGGTTCCCAGATGGTAGCAGCTGGAACAGTTTGTGGTTGGGGTGACTCTGGTCTCCAATGATCCTTCGGGCCCCTTTTACACACCTGTCTTTGTAAATGTCCTGAATAGTGGGAAGTTCACATCTACAGATGTGCTGGGCTATCCGCACCACTCTCTGCAGAATCTCACGATAGAGGGAGGTACAGTTCCCATTCCAGGCAGTGATGCAGCCAGTCAGGATGCTCTCAATCGTACCCCTATAGAAAGTTCTTACAATTTGGGGGCCCATATCAAACTTCCTCAACCGTCTGAGGTGAAAGAAGCATTGTTGTGCTTTTTTCACCACACAGCTGGTGTGCACAGACAACACGAGATCCTTGGTGATGTGGATGCAGAGGAACTTAAAGCTGTTCACCCTCTCAACCCTCGATCCATTGATGTCAATAGGGGTTAACCCGTCTCCATTCCTCCTGTAATCCACAACCAGCTCTTTGTTTTTGCAACATTGAGGGAGAGGCTGTTTTCTTGACACCACTGTGTCAGGGTGATGACATCTTCTCTGTAGGCTGCCTCGTTATTATTTTAGATTGGGCCAAACAGTGTACTGTCGTCAACAAATTTAATTAGCAGATTGGAGCTGTGGGTGGCGACACAGTCATGGGTAAACAGAGAGTAAGGCGGGGGGGCTTAGTACACAGTCCTGAGGGGCTCCTGTGTTGAGAGTCAGAGGGGTGCAAGTGAGGGAACCCACTCTTACAACCTGCCGGTGATCTGACAGGAAATCCAGGATCCAGCCTCACAAGACAGGGTGAAGGCCGAGGACTCTGAGCTTCTTGTCGAGCCTGGATGGAATTATGGTGTTGAATGCTGAACTGTAGTCCAAGAACAGCATATTGAGCATCTCTCTTCTCCAGATGTGTCAGGACGGTGTGTAGAGCTGTGGCTGTTGTATCATCTGTCGATTGGTTGTGCCGGTAGGCGAATTGTAGGGGGTCTAGTTTGGGTGGTAACAAGCTGCAGATGTAGTCCTTGACCAGCCTCTCAAAGCATATTGAGATGAATGTAACAGGATGCCAGTTGTTCAGACATGTTACCTTGGTTACCTTTTTAGGTACCAGAACAATGGTGGATGTTTTGAAGCAGGAGGGCACTCTACACTGGGAAATGTCTGTAAACACACCTGCCAGTTGTGCCGTGCTGAGTACTTGCCCTGGGATGCCGACCGGTCCCGCAGACTTGCGACTGTCCACTCGTTGGAAACTCCTGGGTACTTCGGCCTCGAAGATGACTAGGCTGCAGGCCGCATCAGCCATAGGTCTCCTCAGGGGGTACTGCGTTCAGTTCTGGTCACCTCACCACAGGGAGGATGTGGATATTATAGAGAGAGTGCAGAGGAGATTTACAAGGATGTTGCCTGGATTGGAGGGTGTACCTTATGAGAATAGGATTGAGTGTACTTGGCCCTTTCTCCTTGGAGCAACAGACGATGAAGGATGACCTGATAGAGGTGTATAAGATGATAAGGGGCATTGATCGTGTTGATAGCCAGAAGCTTTTTCCCCAGGGCTGAAATGGCTAACACGAGGGGGCGTAGTTTTAAGGTGCTTGGAAATAGGTACTAAGGGGACGTCAGGGGTAAGTTTTTCACACGGAGAGTGGTGGGTGCGTGGAATGCACTGCCGGCAGCGGAGGTGGAAGTGGATACGATAGGGTCTTTTAAGAGCCTCTTAGATAGGTACATGGAGCTTAGGAAAATAGAGGGCTATGGGGTAGGGAAATTCCAGGCAGTTTCTAGAGTAGGTTACATGGTCAACACAACATTGTGGGCCGAAGGGCCTGTAATGTGCTGTAGATTTCTATGTTCTATGATACAGACAAGATGCTGGAAATCCAAGCAACACACACAAAACACTGGGGGAGTTCAGCCGGTCAGGCAGCATCTGTGGAAAAGAATAAACAGTTGACGTTTACAGGTCAAGTTGAAGGGTCTCAGTCCAAAACGTCGACTGTACTCTTTTCCATAGATGCTGCCTGACCAGCTGAGTTCCACCACATTTTGTGTGTGTTGCTCTGAATTTCCAGCAACTGCAGAATCTCTTGTGTTTATGATCTGCCCGTGGAAGTGGTTAAGGCAGGAAAAGGAGAATCATTTAAGAAGAAAAAACATGCACAAAACACTGGAGGAACTCTGCAGATCAGGCAGAATCTATGGAGAGCAATAAACAGTCAGGACTCCAAACAGAAAGGTCTGTTTGCTCTCTCCATAGGTACTTCAGAATCAGAATCAGGTTTATTATCATTGGCATATGTCGTTAAATTTGTTAACTTTGTGGCAGCAGTTCGATGCAATCATGGAAAAGAGATTGTGAATTACAGTAAGTATATATATTAAATAGTTAAGCAAGTAGGGCAAAAGTAGAAATAAAAAGTAGTGAGGTGGTGTTCATGGGTTCAATGTCCATTCAGAAATCTGATGGCAAAGGGGAAGAAGCTGTTCCTGAATCATTGAGTGTGTGTCTTCAGGCTCCTGTACCTCCTTCCCGATGGTAGCAATGAGAAGAGGGTATGAATTGGGTGATTGGGGTCCTTCATGATGGACAGAATAGAAAAGAACAGAACTTTAATGTCACTGCTGAAGACAATGAGATTGCAGTGCTACTCCAGTCCGTGCAAAGCATTTACAATGCATGCAGTAGGACTTAATTTTTTTTAAATTCCCATGTTTGCATGCAACAAGTGACTTTGATAGTCCATAACTCTCAAAGGTCATTGGCAAGCCGGGCCGGTGTAGCATTATTCAGCTGCACAACAGCCCTCGAGAAGAAGCTGTTTCTCAGTCTTACTGTCTTGGCTAAGATGTTTCTGTATCTCCTACAGATGGCAGGAGACTGCTTGGCCTGCTGAGTTCCTCCAGCCTTTTTGTGTGAGTTGCTCTGGTTTTCCAGCATCTGCAGAAGCTCTTGTGTTTCTCATTTAAGAAGCACTTGGTTAGATACATGGAAAGGGGGATGAGGGGGATATGGTTAGGTATATGGAGAGGAGATGGGCGATATGGTTAGGTATATGGAGAGGAGATGGGGGATATGGTTAGGTATATGGAGAGGAGATGGGGGATATGGTTAGGTATATGGAGGAGGGATGGGGGATATGGTTAGGTATATGGAGGAGGGATGGGGGATATGGTTAGGTACATGGAAAGGGGATGGGAGGGATACAGTTAGGTATATGGAGAGGGAATGGGGATATGGTTAGGTATATGGAGAGCGGATGGGAGGGATATGGTTAGGTATATGGAGAGGGTATGTGGAGAGGGGATGGGGGATATGGTTAGGTATATGGAGAGGGAATGGGGATATGGTTAGGTATATGGAGAGCGGATGGGAGGTATATGATTAGGTATATGGAGAGGGAATGGGGATATGGTTAGGTATATGGAGAGGGGATGGGAGGGATATGGTTAGGTATATGGAGAGGGGATGGGGTATATGGTTAGGTATATGGAGGAGGGATGGGGGATATGGTTAGGTATATGGAGGAGGGATGGGGGATATGGTTAGGTACATGGAAAGGGGATGGGAGGGATACGGTTAGGTATATGGAGAGGGAATGGGGATATGGTTGGGGATATGGTTAGGTATATGGAGAGGGGATGGGAGGGATATGGTTAGGTATATGGAGAGGGGATGGGGTATATGATTAGGTATATGGAGAGGGGATGGGAGGGATATGGTTAGGTATATGGAGGAGGGATGGGAGGGATATGGTTAGGTATATGGAGGAGGGATGGGGATATGGTTAGGTACATGGAGAGGGGACGGGGTATATGATTAGGTATGTGGAGAGGGGATGGGGATATGGTTAGGTACATGGAGGAGGGATGGGGATATGGTTAGGTATATGGAGAGGGGATGGGGTATATGATTAGGTATGTGGAGAGGGGATGGGGGATATGGTTAGGTATATGGAGAGCCGATGGGGATATGGTTAGGTATATGGAGAGGGGATGGGAGGGATATGGTTAGGTATGTGGAGAGGGGATGGGGATATGGTTAGGTACATGGAGAGAGGACGGGGCAATGTGGGACAAATGCAGGAATGCAGCACTAGCTGGGTGGGCACACTGGTTGGCATGGACAGGTTGGGCCGAAGGGCCTGTATCAGTGCTGCATTACTTTTTGACTCCTGTTTCCTTCTGACATTAAAAAGAGATTAGCTTTATGTGGCACATATTTATTTGCTGTGGATTTATTTGCATGGATTGAAAATGCTGATATCCGAACTGGAGGCTGGAAGGGCCGGTTGTGCTTGCTGTTCCGTGACATTTACTCTGCTTTCTGTGGCAGTGAGGCTGAGGCTGCCCCGGGCTCCACGACGTTCTGCTCCGCTCTGTGATTAACTGAGGCTGAGGCTGTGGGCCTGCTCTGGCTGCCCCGGGCTCCACGACGTTCTGCTCCGCTCTGTGATTAACTGAGGCTGAGGCTGTGGGCCTGCTCCGGCTGCCCCGGGCTCCACGACGTTCTGCTCCGCTCTGTGATTAACTGAGGCTGAGGCTGTGGGCCTGCTCTGGCTGCCCCGGGCTCCACGACGTTCTGCTCCGCTCTGTGATTAACTGAGGCTGAGGCTGTGGGCCTGCTCCGGCTGCCCCAGGCTTTATGGGCTCACTTTCACTCTGAATGCTGTTGCTTATTTTTATTGTCTGCACGATTTGTGTTTATTTTCTCTCGCACTGTGCACTGGGTGTTTGTTGGATTTTTTAATGGGTTCTTTCAGGTTACTTGTTTCATGGCTGCTGTAAGCAGACGAATCTCAAGGTTGTATAATTTATACATTGATAATAAATGAACTTTGAACGTACATCAAAACATTGAAACACACAGTTCAATGAGTCGTTTGCATCAGTGACCAACACGGTCCGAGGATTGTGCTGGGGACAGTCCACAAGGGTCACCACACTTCCAGCACCAAAAACTTACTAACCATAACAGGTACTGTGGGGAGGAACCCAGAGCGCCCAGAGGTCATGGGAAGAACGTACAAACTCCTTTCAGTGGAGGCATTTGAACCCAGGTCACTGTTAGGGTTAGTAAGTTTTGATCCCAGCCGAAATATGCCTTGGCCGAAGGATTTACGATGAAGGAAATAAAACGGCTGAAAGGCATTGACCTTTCCGCGGGGAAATGCTGCACCCAGCTCTTTCTGCTTTCACAATGCAGGAGCTATCTCGGACACAGGTTACTAATTCCTTGAACGAATGAGGATCAAATAAGGTTGAACCTGTTTTAACCGCCGACAACACTAACTTTTCTCGATCCTTCAGCTTCTCCGACTGGGCTTTAACTAGCAGCGATTTTCAGAACTGCCGGCACAACGATTCTTACAGTAGAAATTAAAACTCCACTTTAAAACGAAACTGCATCATAACATCAAATACACAGCAGAACAGAGTCACTGACGAATTCAGCCACGAACTGACCTACGTCACCGGGAGGGGTTCTCCTTTTATACCCTGTTGAAAGAGGCCATCACATGACCTCCCACTGGCGGGAAAATTACATCACTCCACCATCACAAGACCATTACATCAGAGCCTCAATTACATCATGGTCATGTGACAGTCACATGATACCCACGGGTACGTAACAATGGCTTTGGAACTGTGCTTAGCCACACAGTCATATGTGCGTTGTGAGTAGAGCGGGGGGCTAAGCACACTGTCTTGTGTGTGCACTTCTGCTGATGGAAATTGAGAAAGAGAGTCGTTGCCAATCCAACCCGACTGGCATCTACAAGTGAGGAAATCAAGGATCCAATTGGACAAGGAGGTATTCAAGCCAAGGTCTTGAAGCTTATTGATTAGTTTTGAAGGGATGATAGTATTGAATGCTGAGCTGTAGTCGATACAGGCATCTTTGCTGTCCAGATGTTTCAAGGTTGAGTGAAGAGCTAATGAAATGACATTTGCTGTGGACCTGTTGTGCCCAAGGGCCTCAGGCAGAAGTGGCCCTAACTTCCACACATAAGTCCACCCAAAACATCCCTCCCAAAAGCCCCACCTTAAAACCACAAACCTTTGCCATCTATGTACTTATCAAATCGATCAGAGTTCAGTTCTGGCATCTTCTGTAAAGAGATTGTAAGTTCCTTCCTGTGTGGGTTTCCTCTGGGCACTCTGGTTTCCTCCACAGATGTACCGGTTAGTAGGTTAATTGGTCATTGTAAATTGTCCTGTGATTAGGCTGGGGTTAAATTGCTAGGTAGATTGCTGGGCGGTGTCGCTCACTGGGCTGGTATGATGCGTTCCGTGCTGTATTTCTAAATAAATAAATAAGAAAAATATTAAAAATTTCCTCCTCAGGTCCCTTTCACCTCTCATCGTAAAATGGCGCGGTCACAATCCGGGCACGTCCGCGGCCATGCTACGTTATGAGTTCGCAGGCGTTTGGTGTGCCACCAAAGACTGGCAAGTTTCTACAGGTGCATGGTGGAGGGTAACTGGTTGACCACTGCCTGGAATGGAGGCACCAATGCTCAGGATCGAAAGAGGCTGCAGAGAGTCATATACACGGCCAGCTCCACCACAGGCACAAGCCTCCCCAACAACTGAGGACATCTTCAAAAGGTAGTTCCTTGAGAAAGCAGCATCTGTCTTTAAGAACGCCCATCACCCAGGACATGCCCTCTTCTCCTTGCTACCATCAGGAAGGAGGTACAGGAGCCTGAAGACACACGCTCAGCGATTCAGAAACAGCTTCTTCCCCTCTGCCAGCAGATTTCCAAATAGTCCATTATAGGTAGCTCACTATAACGCTCTTGCATCATTTATTTATTTATCTATTTATTTGTATTGTACCCTATACAGTAGCTATTTTTATGTATTGCTCTAGACTGCTGCCACAAAACAACAAGTTTCATGACTATACCTGATTCTGATTACGACTCTTCTCCAAGAGGACCACAACCTTGTCATGGTTTAGAGGCTTGCATACCTCAATGACCCAGAGAGCTATGGTGGCTGGAATCAGGGCTTTAGGCTTTGTACTCTTGGTAGGGTCACCCATGGCTGGCAGATGAAAGGGTAGAGGCTAGACTAAGAATGATCCAGGTTCAAGGCTAAGCAACCCTGAATGGTCCAAAAAATCATTATGGAAACTGCAATGAAGATTCCTGCTACGAGGCCAAGGATAGGCAGAGATGGAGGACCTTCACTGCTGCCCTAATTGTCAGTGGCTAACAGGCAATTAGTTAATAATTAATCATTCTGATTCTAGTTTCCAGTTCCACTTCTCTGCAAAACAACTGTGTGCATTCATCCTAACTATATTCCTCATGAGTTTAAATACATCCACTCCTCAATCTCTCACACTCCAAGAAATAAAGTCCTAGCCTGCCCCAACATTTCCCTAAACTTCACAAGCAACGTCCTTGTAAATCTATTAAAGTTCAAAAGTTCCAAAGTTCAAAGTAAAGTTACTATTGAAGTATAGTACATATCAGAATCAGGTTTATTATCACTGGCGTATGTTATGAATTTTTTTGTCCAGCAGCAGCAGTTCAATCATCACCGTCGTTGTTATGTGTCGTGTTGTATGATGTTAGTGATCATGGTCTTCCATCTGTCTTTGATCTACCTGTGGGAATGATGACCTTCACACTGCTCTTCTTATTCTTTTCTCTATCCATGACCATGATTATTCTTGGCAAATGTTTCTACAGAAGTGCTTTGCCATTGCCTTCTCCTGGGCAGTGTCTTTACAAGATGGGTGACCCCAGCCATTATCAATACTCTCAGAGATCGTCTGCCTGGTGTCAGTGGTCGCATAACCAGGACTTGTGACCTGCACCGGCTGCTCATCTGATTGTCTGCCACCTCGTCCAAGGGTGACCTGCAGATTAATGGAGGGAAGGAGCACCTTACACCTCCTTTGGTAGAGACGCATCTCCACTCCACCACCCGACTTAATAATTTAAAAAACTGTAATTACAGTAAAAAGTGTATTTATACTTAAAATGTTAAATTAAATAAGGAGTGCAAAAAGAGAAAAAAGAAGTGGTGAGGTAGTGTTTGTGGGTTCAATGTCCATTCAAGAATCAGATGGCAGAGGGGAAGAAGCTGTTCCTGAATCATTGAGTGTGTAGCTTCAGGCTCCTGTACCTCCTCCCTGATGGCAGAGGGGAAGAAGCTGTTCCTGAATCGTTGAGTGTGTGCCTTCAGGCTCCTGTACCTCCTCCCTGATGGCAGAGGGGAAGAAGCTGTTCCTGAATCATTGAGTGTGTGTCTTCAGGCTCCTGTACCTCCTTCCCGATGGTAGCAATGATTCAAAAGATTCATAAGTACATTTATTATCAAAGTATGTATATAGAATACAATTCTAAGATTCGTCCTCCCGCACAGCCACAATAGAAGAAAGAGAAGTGGGCATGTCTTGGGTAATGGGGGTTCTTAATGAAAGATGCTGCCTTTCACAATCTGTATATGTCAACCTTGAGATCCATTTTCTAGTGGCTTTTACAGTAAATACAAAGAAACACAATAGAATCAATACACACCACAAGACATACAAATGACCAGTGTGCAAAAGACAAGAAACTGTGCAAATTGAAAAAGAAAAAGAACATAATAAATAAATAAACAATGAATATTGTGAACGTGAGATGAAGCGCCCTTGAAAGTGAGTTGGGTTGTGGGAACAGTTCAGTGATGGGGGCAAGTGAAGTTGAGTCAAGTTATCTCCTTTGGTTCCTGAACTTAACAGTGTGGGTCCTGAGGCTCCAATATCATCATCATAACCTTCATCATCATGTGCCGTGTTGTATGGTGTGAGCGATCGAGGTCTTCAGTCTGTCTTTAATCTGAGAACTTCTAATTAGCTCTTCAAAACTTTTCCCTGTCCATCCCTTGTAACTCATGTACAATGTCCTGTGTATGTCACTCAAAATGGCTTCTTTGGTTTGTTAAGAGTAGGAATGCTTCTTTGTCTGATAAGTGTTTCTCTCGCAGTTGTTTAGCTTTAGACTTGCTGATATGGGGATTGTATTCATTTGTTAACCAATGGGGAATGTTATTTTGTCTTGTGAGGCTGGGAACTTGGGGGGGGGTTTTCGCGGTCTTTTGAGGAGAGTTGAAAGGAAGACGCCGAGGAAGGTGGACGTGCACTGCACTGCTTGGTTGACCACCGGGGGTGGTCCCAGGTGCAAAGACGTGGAGGTCGGAGGCAAGCGACGAGGGGTCGAATGGTTCAATGGTTGAGCTCCACTGATGTGCACTAAACTGACTGAACTTTGATAAGTTGGCGCCTTTTGTTTTTTTCCTTTCATATATATTGTATTGCCTAGTACTCTTTTAGTTTCAGTAAACTCTTTAAAGTGTATTTCATAACGGTATCTGGTGTGAATTTGATACTGTGTGCGGGCGCGAGGCATAAACTCGATTCCCACAGCACCTGCGTGTACGGGTGGTGGGGTTGGTGAGTGGCTGGATCTCCTTTCCCCCAAGACATATACCAGCCTGTCGGGTAAGTGTTACATTCATGAATGTCAAGCACTGTCGAACAAGACTTCTTCTTCCGTCAACTTTTCCCATCACTGCAAGACATCTGACATGTACTCTTTCATTACTACGTGTCCCAGAACTTCCAGCTGCTGTTTTCTGAATGATGATATCAACTCTCTTCTTATTCCATCTTTTCACAACATCTGTAGAAGTCTGTCAAAGTTTTAAGCAAATTGCTAAGAAGACGAGGTGCTGCTATGCTTTCTTCCGAATGGCACTTGCATGCTGGGCCAACTGCAGGTCCTCCAAAATGATAACATGGAAGAATTTAAAGTTGCCTACTCTCTCCACCTCTGATCCTCCGGCGAGGACTGACTCTGATATCCTCCTTATGAAGTCAATCGTCAGCTCCTTGGTCTCACTGACACTGAGTGAGAGGTTGTTGTTGTGGCAGCACTCAGCCAGATTTTCAATCTCCCTCCTACATACGAAAAACTCTACAGATGCTGGAAATCCAAAGCAATGCACGCAAAATGCTGGAGGAACTCGGCAGGTCAGGCAGTAGCTTAATCTAAAGTTTGTCGAAGTTTTAGATGACATGCCGAATCTTAGCAAATTTCTAAGGAAGTAGAGGCGCTACCGTGCTTTCTTCCAAATGGCACTAATGTGCTGGGCCCGGGACAGATCCTCTGAAAGGATAATACCATGGAATTTAAACTTGCCGATCCCCTGCAAACTAGTTGTAGGACTTGGGGAGATGGCTGCAAGCTCTAAGCTCTCCACAGCTGGCTGCTGAGCACTCATTTAGCATACGTGCCGAGACAACAATTCATTACCTGTTCAAGCAATCAACCTGCAGTGGAGAACATCCAGTTTAATGTGATATTTGGTAAGTGAACGAGGTCTCGTTAATTATGTTGAGATCCAGAAAAAGATCAAAAATCTGCATGGAATTAAAGTAAATCACAACATTAGGTAGAGAAGGAAGTCATCAGTAACTTGCGGGTTGAGTTGGGTGTAAAGAAGGCAAATGCAATATTAGTATTCACTTCAGGAGGACTAGAATATAAAAGCAAGGAAGTACAGCACTGTGAAAAGCTAGCTATATACACAACTGTGTAAAAGTCTTAGGCACATACATACAGCTAGGGTGCCTAAAACATTTGCACAGTACTGTAGTAATTTTATGCATTGCACCGTACAAAACAAATTTCATGATGTATGTGAGTGATGATAAACCTGATTCTGATCTGGGTCTATTGTGGACTGAGAGTGGGAAGGGGGCAGGGAGAGGGGAATCATGGTTGGGAAAAGGGGAAGGGAGAGGGGAGGGTGTGGGAAGCACCAGAGAGACATTCTGTAATGATCAATAAATCAGTTGTTTGGATTCAAATGACCTTGCCTGGTGTCTCAGGGCTGGGTGTGTCTGTGCCCATGTCATCCCCCCCACTTCTCTGCCACCCGTCCCACACCCCCTCCCGCAACACTCCACCTTCACCATTGTCAGCACCCTTTGTTCCCGGCAGATTTACAAACTCACTCTCTGCTCCACATTGACAATTACAGGAACGTGCACAAGCCCTGGCTATATTTGTGTGCCTGAGACTTTGCACAGTACTGTAAATGATTTAAAGATTAGCTTTATTTGTCACTTGTACATCGAAACGTACAGTGAAAAACGTTGTTTTGCATCAATGGTCTGAGGATTGGACTAGGGGCAGTTCACAAGTGTCACCGTGTTTCCAGTACAGCGTGGCCCCACCTTAGCCCATAGACTGTACTTCCTTAGAAGGTTGGCGTCATTCAATGTCTGTAGTGAGATGCTGAAGATGTTCTATAGGTCAGTTGTGGAGAGCACCCTCTTCTTTGTGGTGGCGTGTTGGGGAGGAAGCATTAAGAAGAGGGACGCCTCACGTCTTAATAAGCTGGTAAGGAAGGCGGGCTCTGTCGTGGGCAAAGTACTGGAGAGTTTAACATCGGTAGCTGAGCGAAGGGCGCTGAGTAGGCTACGGTCAATTATGGATAACTCTGAACATCCTCTACATAGCACCATCCAGAGACAGAGAAGCAGTTTCAGCGACAGGTTACTATCGATGCAATGCTCCTCAGACAGGATGAAGAGGTCAATACTCCCCAATGCCATTAGGCTTTACAATTCTACCGCCAGGACTTAAGAACTTTTTAAAAGCTATTATTAATGCTTTTTGAGATAGTGATTTAGATGCATATCATATTTTTTACTGAGTTAAGTATTGTATGTAATTAGTTTTGCTACAACAAGTGTATGGGACATTGGAAAAAAGTTGAATTTCCCCATGGGGATGAATAAAGTATCTATCTATCTATCTATCTATCTATGTGTTTGGCAAGTGGGAGGAGATCCCGCGTGGTCACAGGGAGAATGTACAAACTTCTCTACAGGCACAGCCGTCCAGCGAATCCCGATCAACGATCTCAGGCTAACCGCTACATCGCTGTGCTGCCATTGTGTACGGTCGTGCGCTTTGGTAGAAGGAATAAAGGCATAAACTATTTTCTAATCAGAGAGTGAATTCAGAAATCAGAGGTGCAAAGTACTTGGGAGTCCTCGTGAAGGATTCCCTAAAAATTAACTCGCAGGTTGAGTCGGTGGTGAGGAAGGCAAATGCAATGTTAGCATTCATTTTGAGAAGACTAGAATAACTTCATTAAAAAATAAATTACAAAAAAAAAGCAATGAGACTTTATGAAGCACTAGTGAGGCCTCACTTGCTGAATCGTGAGCAGTTTTGGGCCTCTTATCTGTGCTGGCATTGGAGAGGGCTCAGAGGAGTTTCACAGTAATGATCCCGTGAATGAAAGGGCCCCATAACAGGATTAACAGTTTGTTGTCTTCTGCGCTCTGGTGAACACCCTAGTTGGGCAGTCTTCTGATGATTCTGTTATGGTTATTATTCTATAGATTTGTTGAGTATGCCCACAAGAAAGTGAGTATCATGATGACTTAGATGTAGTTTGACAATAAATGTTACTTTGAACTTTGAACTCCAAACATATGAGGAGCATTTGATAGATCTGGTCCTGTTTAGAAGAATGAGGGGAAATCTCAATGAAACCTACAAAATATTGAAAGGCCTAGTTACAGTGGGCATGGAGAGGATGTCTCCTATTGTGGGAGAGTCCAGGGCCAGAGGCACAGCCTCAGAATACAAGTATGTCCCTTTAGAACAGAGATGAGGAGGAATTTTGTTAGCCAGGATGGTGGATCTGTGGAATTCATTTTCCCATTCCCCTGCCTTCTCCCCTTAACCTTTGACACCCTGACTAATCAAAAACCTATCAACCTCCACTTGAAGTATACCCAATGACTTGGCCTCCACAACCATCTGTAGCAATGAATTCCACAGATTCACCAGCCTCTGGTAAAGTAATTTCCCCCATCCCTGTTCTATAAGGACACCCTTCAACCATCTGAGACAAGGTCAAAGTTAAGATATTATATATATTGTATTGTATTGAGATTAATGTGGAACAGGCCCTTCCGGCCCTTTGAGCCATGCCACTCAGCAAAACCCAACTTAATCCGAGTCTAATCACAGGACAACTTACAATAACCAATTAACTGACCAACCGGTGCGTCTTTGGACTGTGGGAGGAAACCGGAGCACCCGGAGGAAACCCACATGGTCACGGGGAGAATGTACAAATTCCTTACAAAGCACCGGCGGGAATTGAACCTGGGTCACCTGTACTGTAAAGCGTTGTGCTAACCACTGTGCTATCTCAGGTGAAATATGCACTGTGGTGGAAGACCACACCAGGTTGTTAGTGTCGGGTAGCGCAGGGTGCGTCCGGAAGAATCACTGCCTCATAGGTCCAGGTATCCATGTTCAATCCTGGCCTCCTCTGCTGTCTGTGTGGAGTTTGCAGGCTCTCCTGTGAGCGCGTGGCTTCCCTCGGGCTTGGTCCCCCTCCCCAAAGGCAGGTTAATGGTCGGGTATCCCCCGTCAGTGGGTGAGTGATGCGGTTTGGGAGAGGGGGAATGTGGGAAAGATGGAATGGGACTCGTGGAGGTGGGTGTTTGCTGGACCTGGTGCGTTGTCCGGCATGTCCAGTGATCACAGGGGACCTGCGCCAGAGAGTTTTTGAAGTGGAAAAGCCGTCGCAGTGGGACAGTTCCGCTCTCTCAAAGTGGGATATCGGGGTCCAGTGGCATGAGTAGTCATCACAGACTGGGATCTTCCTTGGTTGTAGCAGATGACCATGATGCCTTCTGTGTCTTCTTTCTCCACGGAGCGTTGTAGAACCGCCTTCCTGGCTTTTGGATCCCAACCGCCCAGTCGGCCAGAGCTGACTTCACCTGCTTGGACAGGCACGTCCCTCTCTCACTGGGGTATGAAGCCACTGCTACACTCACCTGGTTTAGCCCACCTGTCGAGGCGGTGTACCGGGGTGTGGCCGCTGTCACAGGCAAACAGCTACTTGGAGCCACGGGTGAGAGCTGAGTGTCCGGCGGGGACCAAAGGTGAGTGGGCTGCCCAGGAATGGACACGACAAGCCCCTTCACCAGAGGTGCTACCCCTCCCTGAATAAACCAGTCACCCTGTCCTGGTGCCAGATGAGTAACTTTCTATGACTCTGTGGAAACTATCACCTCTTTGACGAAGGCATGCTCCGTGGTGTAACAGACACAGTAACACACTGTAATCTCAGTGCTGAGCGTGTTCTCCCTTTACGAGTTGTGGCAGCTGATCAACAGTTCTCTTTTCGCGTTGCAGATGCCTGGGTGCCAAATGGTGCACGACGAATTTGCTTCCGTGGGAGTAAAAGTGCTTCTTTCTCTACAAGTTCTTGTTTTTAAAGAGCAAAACCCAATTTCTTCCCACTCTCCCTTTTCTCTTTTTCTATTCCCCAAACTGGCTCATCTCTCACTCCTACTCTTCTCACCTGCTCAATACCTCAACCCCCCCCCCCCCACTCACCCTTTGGCTTCCCTCCTTCTTCCATATCTCCTAGAATCATTGAGCCATGGATAAGTACAGCACAGAAACAGGCCATTTGGCCCATCTGGTCCATGCTGAACCATTTAAGCTGCCTATACCCATCGAGCTGCACTGGGACCATAGCCCTCCATGTACCTATCCAAACTTCTCTTAAACATTGAAATCGAGCTCGCATGCACAACTTTCACTGCCAGCTCATTCCACACTCTCACCACCCTCTGAGTGAAGACGTTCACCTTTAAACATTTCACCTTCCACCCTTAACCCGTGACCTCTCGTTGTAGTCCCACCCAACCTCAGTGGAAAATTCCCAACATCCTTTGTTCCCATCAGATTTACAAACTCACTCTCTGCTCCATGTTGACAGATACAGTACTGTGCGAAGGTCTTAGACACCGTAACTACAGTACTTTCATCCACCTCAGAATTTTGCACAGTACTGTTTAATAATAAGAAAAACTATAAACTAACTGCAATAGGAAATATAGATATAACAAAATAAATTAAATATTAGTGCAAAAAGAGAACAAAAAATACTGAGGTAGTGTACATGGGTTCAATGTTCATTCAGAAATCTGATGGTGGTGGGGAAGAAGCTGTCCTGAATCGTTGAGTGAGTGTGTGTGTGTCTGTGTGTATCTATGTGTGTGTGAGAGAGTGTCTGTGTGTCTCTATGTGTGAGTGTACCTGTGTGTGTGTGTGTGTGTGTGTGTGTGTGTGAGTGTGAGTGTGTGTGTCTGTGTGTATCTGTGTGTGTGTGAGAGTGTCTGTGTGTCTCTATGTTTGTGTGAGTGTACCTGTGTCTGTGTGTGCGTGTGTGTGTGTGTGTGTGAGAGAGAGAGAGAGTGTCTGTGTGTCTCTATGTTTGTGTGAGTGTACCTGTGTCTGTGTGTGTGTGTGTGTGAGTGTGAGTGTGTGTGTCTGTGTGTGTGTGTGTGTGAGAGAGTGTCTGTGTGTCTCTATGTTTGTGTGAGTGTACCTGTGTGTGTGTGTGTGTGTGTGTGTGTGTGTGTGTGTGTGTGTGTGTGTGTGTGTGTGAGAGAGAGAGAGAGTGTCTGTGTGTCACTATGTTTGTGTGAGTGTGTGTGTGTGTGTGTGTTTAAAGAGTGATTTGTTGCTTTGGTTAACCAACTATATTCCAGTACCCCAGTGAGTGAATGTGAAAAGTGCATTAAAACTGAGATCAGGTTTGAAAGTACTAATTTGCCTGTGGTAAGTTGTGGAACATTTTGCAAAGTGGCGTGGAGACCTGCTTAGAAATGTAAACACACAAGATTCTTCAGATGCTGGAAATCCAGAGCAACACACACAAAATGCTGGAGGAACTCCGCAGGTCAGACAGCATCTGTGGAATTTAATAAAAAGTCACGTTTCAGGCTGAGACCCATCATTAGAATTTTAGAAAAAAATGTCTTTCATACAGTACAGTGCAAAAGTCTTAAACACACACACACACACACACACACACACACACACACACACACACACCACACACACACACACACACACACACACACACACACACACACACACACACACACACACACACACACCACACACACACACAAAACTGGGCTGTCCAAGACTTCTGTGCAGACCTGTATTTGTCAACGTGCAGCAGAGAGCGAGTTTGTAAATCTGGTAGAAACAAAGGATGCTGGGAATGGTGCTGGTGGAGGGGTGTGGGACAGGTGGCAGAGACGGAGTACCAGGGGAGGGGTGTGGGACAGATGGCAGAGAGGGAGTACCAGGGGAGGGGGTGTGGGACAGGTGGCAGAGAAGGAGTACCAGGGGAGGGGTGTGGGACAGATGGCAGAGAGGGAGTACCAGGGGAGGGTGTGGGACAGATGGCAGAGAGGGAGTACCAGGGGAGGGGGTGTGGGACAGGTGGCAGAGAGGGAGTACCAGGGGAGGGGTGTGGGACAGATGGCAGAGAGGGAGTACCAGGGGAGGGGTGTGGGACAGATGGCAGAGAGGGAGTACCAGGGGAGGGGTGTGGGACAGGTGGCAGAGAGGGAGTACCAGGGGAGGGGTGTGGGACAGGTGGCAGAGAGGGAGTACCAGGGGAGGGGTGTGGGACAGGTGGCAGAGAAGGAGTGCCGGGGGAGGGTTGTGGGACACATGGCAGAGAAGGAGTACCAGGGGAGGGGTGTGGGACAGGTGGCAGAGAGGGAGTACCAGGGGAGGGGTGTGGGACAGGTGGCAGAGAGGGAGTGCCAGGGAGGGGGTGTGGGACAGGTGGCAGAGAAGGAGTGCCAGCGGAGGGGTGTGGGACAGGTGGCAGAGAGGGAGTACCAGGGGAGGGGTGTGGGACAGGTGGCAGAGAGGGAGTGCCAGGGAGGGGTGTGGGACAGGTGGCAGAGAAGGAGTGCCAGGGGAGGGTGTGGGACAGGTGGCAGAGAGGGAGTACCAGGGGAGGGGTGTGGGATAGTTGGCAGAGAAGGAGTGCCAGGGGAGGGTGTGGGACAGGTGGCAGAGAGGGAGGTGTCAGGACAGGGTGTGGACAGGTGGCAGAGAGGGAGTGCTAGGGGAGGGGTGTGGGACAGGTGGCAGAGAGGGAGTACCAGGGGAGGGGTGTGGGACAGGTGGCAGAGAGGGAGTACCAGGGGAGGGTGTGGGACAGGTGGCAGAGAGGGAGTACCAGGGGAGGGGTGTGGGACAGGTGGCAGAGAGGGAGTACCAGGGGAGGGGTGTGGGACAGGTGGGCAGAGAGGGAGTACCAGGGGAGGGGTGTGGGACAGGTGGCAGAGAGGGAGTGTCAGGACAGGGTGTGGGACAGGTGGCCAGAGAGGGAGTGCTAGGGGAGGGGTGTGGGACAGGTGGCAGAGAGGGAATGCCAGGGGAGGGTGTGTGGACAGGTGGCAGAGAGGGAGTACCAGGGGAGGGGTGTGGGATAGTTGGCAGAGAAGGAGTGCCAGGGGAGGGTGTGGGACAGGTGGCAGAGAAGGGAGTACCAGGAGAGGGGTGTGGGACAGGTGGCAGAGAGGGAGTGCCAGGGGAGGGGTGTGGACAGGTGGCAGAGAGGGAGTTGCCAGGACAGGGTGTGGGACAGGTGGCAGAGAGGGAGTGCCAGGGGAGGGGTGTGGGACAGGTGGCAGAGAGGGAGTACCAGGGGAGGGGTGTGGGACAGGTGGCAGAGAGGGAGTACCAGGAGAGGGTGTGGGACAGGTGGCAGAGAGGGAGTGCCAGGGGAGGGGTGTGGGACAGGTGGCAGAGAGGGAGTACCAGGAGAGGGTGTGGGACAGGTGGCAGAGAGGGAGTGCCAGGGGAGGGGTGTGGGACAGGTGGCAGAGAGGGAATGCCAGGGGAGGGGTGTGGGACAGGTGGCAGAGAGGGAGTACCAGGAGAGGGTGTGGGACAGGTGGCAGAGAGGGAGTGCCAGGGGGAGGGGTGTGGGACAGGTGGCAGAGAGGAGTATCAGGGGAGAGGTGTGGGGATAGTTGGCAGAGAAGGAGTGCCAGGGGAGGGGTGTGGGACAGGTGGCAGAGAGGGAGTACCAGGGGAGGGGTGTGGGACAGGTGGCAGAGAGGGAGTGCAGGGGCGGGATGTGGACAGGTGGCAGAGAAGGAGTGCCAGGGGAGGGGGTGTAGGACAGGTGGCAGAGAGGGAGTACCAGGGGAGGGGTGTGGGACAGGTGGCAGAGAGGGAGTACCAGGGGAGGGGGTGTAGGACAGGTGGCAGAGAGGGAGTACCAGGGGAGGGGTGTGGGACAGGTGGCAGAGAAGGAGTGCCAGGGGAGGGGGGTGACGCAGGTACAGACACACCCAGCCCTGAGACACCAGGCAAGGTCATTTGATTCCAAACAATTGGTTTATTGTTCATTACAGAATGTCTCTCTGGTGCTTTCCACTCCCTCCCCTCTCCCTTCCCCTTTTCCCAACCATGATTCCCCTCTCCCTGCCCCCTTCCCACTCTCAGTCCACAATAGAGACCCAGATCAGAATCAGGTTTATCATCACTCACATATGGCATGAAATTTGGTTTTCTTTGCGACAGCAGTTCATAAAATTACTACCATACTGTGCAAAGTGTTTCAGGCCTCCTCACTAAATATATATGTGCCTAAGACCTTTGCAAAGTACTGTATATCAGATAAAGGCATATTAACATCACATCATGAAATGTTCTCATTAGTAAACAGTCATTACAAAAACTTGAAGTCAAGGTTTACTGTATGGTGTGAGCCATGGATGAGGGTGCTATAGGGCAGCATGTATCTGTCTGGCTCTGGTGGCAAGAGAGCGTAGTGATCAGCACGATGCATTACAGCACAGGTGACCGGGGTTCAATTCCCGCTACTGCCTGTAAGGAGTTTGTATGTTCTCCCTATGACCGTGTGTGTTTCCTCCTGGTGCTCCGGTTTCCTCCCACCGTACCAAAGACAGTAGGTTAACCGGTCACTGTAAATTGTCCTGTGATAGAATAGGGTTAAACTGGGGGTTGCTGGGCGGAACAGCTCGAAGAGACGGGAAGGCCTATTCCGCGCTGCACCTCAATAAATAAAGAACTACCCTGAACTGGTCTCACAGGCCATCACAGGTCAGCCACGTTTCAGGGGGTCTCGCACACGACAGACCGGAAAAGGGCAACGGATTTCCTTCCTGAAACAACCTCAGGGGAGGTGGGGGGGGGGGGGGTAATCTTACAGGAACCTCGCAGTTTACATTTGTACATTATTCCAAACAGAAGAGATTCCACAGACACTGGAAATCTCGAACAACACACATAAAATGCTGGAGGAACTCAGCCGCTCGAGCAGCAAGTATGGAAAGGAATAGACGGTCAAAGCTTCCAGCTGATGAAGGGTCTCGGCCTGAAACATTGACTGTTTATTCCCCTCCACAGATGCTCCCTGACCTGCTGAGCTCCTCCAGCACATTGTGTGTATTGTTTAATTGTGTGTATTGTTTATTCTAAATTATTTAGTTACCTGGAGTTAAATTCCTGGTTGGCATGGTAGTGTTGTGGTTAGCACAACGCCATCACTGCTCAGGGCTTCAGAGTCCCGTCCTGGTGTCCACAGTATTCAGGTGTCTATCTACCTTCCCGTGACCATGTGGGTCTCCCCTGGGTGCTCTGGAGCCCTCCTACAGTCCAAAGGTGTACCTGCTGGTAGGTTAATTAGTGACTGTATATTGTCCCAGGATTAGGTTAGGGTTAAATTGGTGGGTTGCCTGGTCGTGCCGCCAGTTCCACACTGTACCTCCAAATGTAATAAATAAATTGGTGGGATTGGTACTCAAATGTCGTGGCTGGCAGTCCGATCCTCTGAATTCTAGTCGAGGAAGATTCGCACTGGGCTCCTGTGCCTCTGCTTTAACAAGTGGGAAACTACTGCCTGAGTTACTACCAGTGCCAGGATGTTTGACGATTGCCCGTTAAACCCCTCCTCGTCTTCCACATCTTCTAATCACTCCTTGACCCCCCAGCTTGGGTTTCAGCCTGATGATTTACCCCAGGAGCAGGTCGGTGGTGATTACCCACTGTCAAAATGCCCAGGGGTATTCCCGTAAGCTGGCAGGTGGAGAATAGGGGACAACCCCACACCGCGTCAGAGCAGTGCTCGCAGGGTGTGCGTGTGCTGCTGGGCTGATTCATGCTGCTACTTCGGTTTATCTATCGTGTGTCAATCGAAACATCAACATTTACAGTGAAATGTGTCATATGCGTCATTGACCACAGATGTGCTGTCTTTAAACTGTTCTGTGCAAAAGTCTTAGGCACATATGTAGCTGGGGTATTATTGTACGTCAGATAAAGGCATATTACTATGGCATTGTGAAATTTCTCAGAAGGCTCAAAAATTAGTAAACACTCCTACTCTCCATCCACCACACTAAGCAGGGACCTCCCGGTGGCCACACATTTCATTGTACTTCCCATTCTGACCCCTCCTGTACCATCACAACGAGCCCACACTCAGGTTGGAGGAGCAACACCTTATGTCTGGGTAGCCTCCAACCTGGATGACATGAACATCAATTTCTCTAACCTAGTAGGTGCCCCCTTCACCATTCCCATTCCTGTTTCCCTCTCTCATCTTATCTCCATACTCGTCCATCACCTCCCTGTGGTACTCCTCCCCCTTCCCTTCCTTCCATGGTCTCCTGTTCCCTCCTAGCAGATTCCCCCTTCTCCAGTCCTTTATCTCTTCCACCAATCAACTTCCCAGCTCTTTATTTCACCTCTCCCCCTCTCCTCTAGCACCTGCCTCCTTCTTCCTCCCCTCCCCCCCCCTTCTTAATCTGATTCCTTTCGACTTCCTTCTCAGTCCAAAAGGGTCTCGGCCCAAAGAGTTGACTGTTTACTCTTTTCCACAGATGCTGCCTGATCTGCTGAGTTCTTCCAGCATTTTGTGTGTGTTGCTTTGTAAACAGTCATTAAAGAGCGTGCTACCATGCTGTTTCTCTAAATAATATTATTGAACACTGGGAAGGAGTTCAGTGATGCCCTGCAACGCCTCTTACATCTGCCTGAGGGAGGAGACCATCTTCTCCAGCTCAGCTCTGGAGACAGTGCAGCATTCCCTCAGCCCTGCACCCAGCAGGTTTTACATTGCCCTCTCTGGACTGGGATTTGCTCCACAGCCCAAGGGAGCAGGGTTCCGTCCTGCCTGTCTGAAGTTTACATGGGTTTCTTCCAGAGCTCCGGCTCCCCCAGTCTCAACGATAGCAACCACAAGAAACTGCAGAGAGTTGTGGACACTTCTCAGCTCATCACGGGAACCAGCCTCCCCTCCGTGGACTCCGTCTGCACTTGGCTGCCTCAGTAAAGCAAGCAGCCAGATCCCGACCCACCCCGACACTCTCTCCCCCCCGTCCGCTGGGCAGAAGATACAAAAACCTGAAAGCACATACGACCAGGCTCGAGGACAACTTCTGCCCCACTGTTGATGGTCCCCTAGTATGAAAAGATGGATTCGTGACCTCATAATCTGCCTTGCACCTTATTGTCTGTCCGCACAGCTCTTTCTCTGTAACCGTGGCACTTCATTCTGCATTCTGTTACTGTTTCCAGGATTTGCTGGCTGCTCTCTCTGTAGAAACGACTCTTTCCTTGGCATGACGGAGGCTGCAAAGTAAAGAGCCGTCAGAACCATCACAGCGAGCGAGTGGATTGTGAGAGGCATAGACAGAGTAGACAGGGAGTATCTGTTTCCCAGGGTAGAAATGTCTAATATCAGAGGGCGTGTATTGAAGGTGAGGGGGAATGTGAAGGGTTGAATTTTTACTCCGAGATGCCTGGAATGTGCTGGAATATTGTGGAAGAGTCAAATACATTCAAGACTTTTAAGAGACGTTTGGATAGACACATGGATGTGAGGAAGATGGAGGGATAGGGACATGGTGTAGGTCGGAGGGATTCGTGTTTGGGTGTTTTTGATTTGCTTTTCAGCTGGTTTGGCATGACACTGTGGGCTGAATGGCCTGTTTCTGAGCTGTACAGTTCTGTGGTCTATGTACCAAGCTGTGTGCAATTAGAAGCTGCCATTTACATTTTGGTGACGTGTTCTGGGGCTTTGCTGTCTCCGAGGGAATTTGATGAGGTTTGGAGAGGAGTGTGAGGCCTGGAAGTCTGGAGCCCGTGATCAATTCCATTACTACCCTCAGACTGAAGTGTCGAGGGTGCAAGACCGTGATCGACTCCATTGCTTCTCTCCGTTTGAGGTGCTGAGGGTGTGAGCCCATTGCTTCTCTCTGACTGAGGGGTCGAGCAAGGTTGAAGTCGACGAGGACGACAGCAGAGGACGGGTGGGTGTCCGGCACCATCCGCCCACCTTCCTCTCCCTATCTCCAGCCGCTGTCGGAGGAAAGTCTTGGGACCCGCGTTGCCGGGATTGATCCGCAAGGCTGTGAATTCATCTTGCAAGTGTTCCTGGATTCCGGTTACTCTTTCTTTGTAGTTTCTGAACAGTTTGATTGATGCGGACCGTGGTGCTTTGGTGAAGAATGGCCCAGTGGCTTCTGAACTTTGATATTCTGTGTGTTGTCTGCTCGCTTTCTGCCGCTTGGTCAGTTTGCTCTCTTTTTCACGCGCTGGGTGTTTGATGTTTTCTTGAACGAGTTCCATGGTGTTTCTTTGTCCCTTGGCTGCCTTGGGAGGACGACTCTCAGAGGTGTATACTTAAAGTGTCCCTGCGTTAACCGGCAATGTAAACTGTCGCCTGGAATAGGGCGATTTAGGGTGGAAAACAGGTCAAAGCGGGAGTTGAAGACAAATCTGAGAGGTAATGAAGTCACAGGGCAGAAAGGGAACTGTCGGTAGGGAATGGGCAGCGAGGATTGCTGGAAGCCAGCGTAGATGATGGGCTGAACGGCCTCTGACTATAGTGTAATGTGGTTAGTTCAGGATGCGACTGGTACCATGCTTGACTGGGCAGGTGGGGAGTACTTTTATCTGGAGATACAGTGCCCACTGGGCCCTTCTGGCCCTTTGAGCCATGCGCAGGCAGCCCCTGTTCTAACCCACATCGCGTTGCTGCGATGCCACTACAGCTCAGAGTTCAATTCCAATGTCATCTGCCCTTCCTGTGACCGCGTGGGTTTCCTCCGGGTGCTCTGGTTTCCTCCCACGGTCCAAAGGCGTGCCAGTTGGTAGGATAGTTGGTCATTGTAAATTGTCCTGTGATTAGGCTGGGATTAAATCGATGGGCTGCTGAGTGGCGCAGTTCATAGGGACTGTTCCGTGCAATAACTCTAAAAATAAATCAACCCTAAAGCCTTCCCCTGGCACTCCCTCTCTGCCACCTGTCCCACACCCCTCCCCTGGCACTCCCTCTCTGCCACCTGTCCCACACCCCTCTCCTGGCACTCCCTCTCTGCCACCTGTCCCACACCCCCTCCCCTGGCACTCCCTCTCTGCCACCTGTCCCACACCCCTCCCCTGGCACTCCCTCTCTGCCACCTGTCCCACACCCCTCCCCTGGCACTCCTTCTCTGCCACCTGTCCCACACCCCTCCCCTGGTACTCCCTCTCTGCCACCTGTCCCACACCCCCTCCCCTGGCACTCCCTCTCTGCCACCTGTCCCACACCCCTCCCCTGGCACTCCCTCTCTGCCACCTGTCCCACACCCCTCTCCTGGCACTCCCTCTCTGCCACCTGTCCCACACCCCCTCTCCTGGTACTCCCTCTCTGCCACCTGTCCCACACCCCTCCCCTGGCACTCCCTCTCTGCCACCCGTCCCACACCCCTCCCCTGGCACTCCATCTCTGCCACCTGTCCCACACCCCTCCCCTGGCACTCCCTCTCTGCCACCTGTCCCACACCCCTCCCCTGGTACTCCCTCTCTGCCACCTGTCCCACACCCCTCCCCTGGTACTCCCTCTCTGCCATCTGTCCCACACCCCTCCCCTGGTACTCCCTCTCTGCCACCTGTCCCACACCCCTCCCCTGGTACTCCCTCTCTGCCACCTGTCCCACACCCCTACCTGGTACTCCCTCTCTGCCACCTGTCCCACACCCCTCCCCTGGCACTCCCTCTCTGCCACCCATCCCTCACCCCTCCCCTGGCACTCCCTCTCTGCCACCTGTCCCACACCCCTCCCCTGGTACTCCCTCTCTGCCACCTGTCCCACACCCCTCCCCTGGCACTCCCTCTCTGCCACCTGTCCCACACCCCTCCCCTGGCACTCCCTCTCTGCCACCTGTCCCACACCCCTCCCCTGGTACTCCCTCTCTGCCACCCATCCCTCACCCCTCCCCTGGCACTCCCTCTCTGCCACCTGTCCCACACCCCTCCCCTGGTACTCCCTCTCTGCCACCTGTCCCACACCCCTCCCCTGGCACTCCCTCTCTGCCACCTGTCCCACACCCCCTCCTACAGTACTCCACCTTCACCGGTCCCAACATCCTTTATTCTTGTCAAATTTACAAACTTGCTCTCCGCTCGACGTTGACAAATACAGTCCTGAGCAAAAGTCTTCGACACCTGTCTATATATACATGTGCCTAAGACTTTTGCACGGGACTGTCTGTGAAAGGGAAGTGTTAGATTGATCTTGGGGTGGTTTAAAATAGCAGCACGTTGTGAGCCAAAGGGCCTGAGCTGTGTGGTA
Source organism: Hemitrygon akajei (assembly GCF_048418815.1). Taxonomy (NCBI): domain Eukaryota; kingdom Metazoa; phylum Chordata; class Chondrichthyes; order Myliobatiformes; family Dasyatidae; genus Hemitrygon; species Hemitrygon akajei. The sequence goes on along the minus strand of NC_133130.1, from coordinate 128,763,520 downwards.
ATTTTCTATAAATTTCCCATCGTGTGGCGGAGACTTCAGTCACGAGAGGGCGGTTAAATCCATCCTCATCCAGGATACTCAAGCCTCCTGCAGATTCAGTGGTGAGCCGGGCCAAGGTCTGAAAGGAGTCCCTGGGGTGACTGTGTGTACCCTCGCTCGTTTGGAACGCGTTGTTCCCCGACGCGGTCAGCTGGTCTCCGGCTCCCCGGCATTCCTGCAGTACCTCCGGCTCAAGGGCATAATACTCGACAGTTCGCTGGGCCGTCGAACGTGCCAAGGGAAACAGCAGCGAGGTGTGGGAGACTCTCTGCTGGATCACGTCAGTAAACACCACACTGACTGCACAGGGTCAGCTTGGTTCTGGAAGCGAAAAGCATTTACCACGCTGAACGGGATGTTCCCAAGCATCTGAAAACAGCCATTAGACTGGAGTGCGGAATTGCTATTTCTCTTGTAGTTTAACTTCCCTAAGCAACACGAACACACAAAATGCTGGAGGAACTCAGCAAGTCCAGCATCTGTGGAAATGAATAAACAGCAAACACGAGGAAATCTACGGATGCTGGAAATTCAAACAACAACGCACACAAAATGCTGGTGGAACACAGCAGGCCAGGCAGCATCTATAGGGAGAAGCACTGTCAACGTTTCGGGCCGAGACCCTTCGTCAGGACTAACCAATAGGAAAGATAGTAAGAGATTTGAAAGTAGTGGGGGGAGGGAGAAATGCGAAATGATAGGAGAAGACCGGAGGGGTGGGATGAAGCTAAGAGCTGGAAAGGTGATTGGCGAAAGTGATACAGGGCTGGAGAAGGGAAAGGATCATGGGAGGGGATGCCTCAGGAGAAAGAGAAGTAGGGGGGAAGCACCGGGGGAGATGGAGAACAAGCAAACAACTAAATATGGCAGGGATGGGGTAAGAAGGGGAGGAGGGGCATTAACGGAAGTTAGAGAAGTCAATGTTAATGCCATCAGGTTGGAGGCTACCCAGCCAGTATATAAGGTGTTGTTCCTCCAACCTGAGTTTGGATTCATTTTGAACCCTATCCCGAGTGGGGTGGCGGGTGGATGGGGTGAGGGCAGATGTGTGGGAAATGGGAGAGATGCGTTTGAGAGCAGAGTTGATGGTGGAAGAAGGGAAGCCCCTTTGTTTAAAAAAGGAAGACATCTCCTTCGTCCTGGAATGAAAAGCCTCATCCTGAGAGCAGATGCGGCGGAGACGGAGGAATTGTGAGAAGGGGATAGCAGTTTTGCAAGAGACAGGGTGAGAAGAGGAGTAGTCCAGGTAGCTGTGAGAGTCTGTAGGCTTATAGTAGATATCAGTAGATAAGTCCTCTCCAGAGATGGAGACAGAAAGATCAAGAGAGGGGAGGGAGGTGTCGGAAATGGACCAGGTAAATTTGAGGGCAGGGTGAAAGTTGGAGGCAAAGTTCATGAAGTCGACAAGCTCAGTATGTGTGCAAGAGGCAGCGCCAAAGCAGTCGTCGATGTAGCAAAGGAAAAGAAGGGGACGGATACCCGTATAGACTTGGAACATGGACTGTTCCACAAAGCCAACAAAAAGGCAGGCATAACTGGGACCCATGTGGGTACCCATGGCTACACCCTTGGTTTGGAGGAAGTGGGAGGAGCCAAAGGAGAAATTATTGAGAGTAAGAACTAATTCCGCTAGATGGAGGAGAGTGGTGGTAGAGGGGAATTGGTTAGGTTTGGAATCCAAAAAGAAGCGAAGAGCTTTGAGACCGTCCGGGTGGAGGATGGATGTACATAGGGACTGGACGTCCATGGTGAAAATAAGGCGGTGGGGGCCAGGGAACTTAAAATCATTGAAAAAATTAAAAGCATGAGAAGTGTCACGAACATAGGTGGGAAGAGATTGAACAAGGGGGAACAAGACAGTGTCAAGGTATGCAGAAATGAGTTCAGTGGGGCAGGAGCAAGCTGAGACAATAGGTCTGCCTGGACAGGCAGGTTTGTGGATCTTGGGTAGGAGGTATAAACAGTTGATGTTTCCGGCCGAGACCCTTCTTCAGGAGTTGGGGACGGGGGGGGTGGGAAATACCAGAATAAAAAGGTGGGGGGAGGGGAAGGAGGCTAGCTGGACGGTGATAGGTGAAGCCAATTGGGTGGGAAAATATCAAGGGGCTGGAGAAGATTCTGATAGGAGAGGAGAGTGGACAATAGGAGAAAAGGAAGGAGGAGAAGACGGGGGGGGGGGTAAAATAGGCAGGTGAGAAGTTAAAAGGTCAGAGTGGGGAATGGAGGAAGGGGGAGGTGGATTTTTTTTACCAGAAAGAGAAATCGATATTCATGCCATCAGGTTGGAGTGTACCCTGACAGAATATAAGGAGTTGCTCCTCCACCCTGAGGGTGATGCCCTGCCTCAAGAGGGTCGACATGTCGGAATGGGAATGGGAATTGAAATCTTTGCCCCTCAGAAAAACCCGCTTATGGTGGATGGAACAGAGGTGCTCGACGAAGTGGTCCCCCAATTTACAACCGATCTCACCAACATAGAGGGGGCCACATCAGGAGCACCGGACACAATGGACGACCCCAGTGGATTCACAGATGAAATGTTGCCTCACTTGTGAAGGCTGTTGGTGAGCTTGTTTGTATTTTTATATAATCGCCTATATACAGTACTGTGCAAAATTCTTACACACACACACACACACCAATACACACACACACACCAATACACCAATACACACACACACACCCACCCCAATACACACACACACCAATACACACACACACACACACACACACACACACACTCACACACACACTCACACACACACTCACACACTCACACACACACACACACCAATACACACACACACACACACTCACACACACACACACACACACACACACACACACACACACACACACACACACACACACACACACACACACACACACACAATGCCTAAGTCTTTTTGTCAATGTGGAGCAGACAGCAAGTTTGTAAATCTGACAGGAACAAAGGGAGCGAAGGATGTTGGGAATGGAGAGGGTGGGGCGCTGTGAGATGAGTGTGGGCCATGTGGCAGGGAAGGATTGCCGGGGGCAGACACACCCAGCCCTGAGACACCAGGCAAGGTCATTTGACTTATGTGTGGGAGAGCTTTCGAAGGGGAAAACCCCGTCGCACTGGGGCAGTTCCACTCTCTCAACTTCAGAAGTGCAGGCCCAGTGGTACGAGTAGTCATCACAAACTGGGGTGTTCCTTGCTTCAGTGGATGACCTTGACTGCTTCTGTGCCTCGTCACTCCCTTCGCCCTCCACGGAGCGTTGCAGAACGGCCTTCCTGGCCATTGGATCTCATCCCCCCCCACCCCCAGTCCGCCGGAGCAGACTTCACATGCTAGGACAGGCATGTCCCTACCTCACTGGGTATGAGGTACCCTCACTAGTTCAGCCCACCTGCCAAAACAGTGTACAGGGGTTGGGCCGCTGGCCTCATGCAAACAGCTACTTGAAGCCACGGATGAGAGCTGAGTGTCCGGTAGGGATCAAAGGTGAGTGAATGGACACAACAAGTCCCTTCACCAGAGGTGGTACCCCTCCCCGGACATTCCATACACCCCAATTTTTTATTATTGTGGTTTTTTTTGTGCTGCCAGATCTGGGGTGACAATTTTGTTCTCTTTTACACGTGTGTACTGGAAATGATAGTAGACAATGTTGAAATATTGAAATTCACTGTCAGTTGCCAATACTTTTGGTTACTTAGGGTAGGTTTATTCCAGTTCTCTAACCCTGGCAGCCTGCAACTTAACGCCAACACTTTTGTTCTTTTCATCCTGATCACAGGTCTGGGCCCAAATCACGTACTTGTGGCCCAAATTATTGAGATGCGGAAGGCTAGCGAGGGTTCTGCGCTGACCACCTGCCTGAAATGACCGATCTCTGGCTGCCGGGTACGGTGTCTGTGTGTGACGGGCTATCATTCACTGCTCCCGAGGGACGGTCTCTGCATCTGACTGGTCTCTCTTCCCCTCCGTGCTGTTGGAGGACGTTACCGATGTTCTGTGATTTATTGACTGGACCATGAACTGTGGATCCTTTCAGTTCGATGATATTATATTCTGTGTTTTTGCCCATTCTTTCTCGCTGCTGATTGGAGCGATTTGTTAGTTTTTTTGTGCAGGGTTAGGGGTTTGGGGGATGATGTTCCTGTTGCAGTTTGCACGATTTTTTTCTTTGCTTGGGGTTTTGATGATCGTGCTGCTGTCTTTTCGTGTTACCATTCTCTCCTGTTGCTTTCATGATGTTTCTTCGTTTCGTGGCTACCCGGAGAAGACGAATCTCAGAGTTGTGTACCGCATACCTCCTTTGATAATAAATGAGCCATTGAGTTTTTTGAATGTTAAAACAGAGCTGAGTGGAAAACTATCCAATGGCTTCAATATCTCTAATATGATGATCTGTTACTTCTACCAACATCTTTCAGAAGTTATGATACACATGAAGTTCTTTTTGTTGAGCACCACAGCTCCACCCAGCAAAAGCAGAACCTCCCAGTGGTCAAACATTTTAACTCCGTTTTGTCGTGTGGCCCGTGGCCTCGAGGCTGCCATCAGTGTGGAAAAGCAACACCTTATGTTCCATCTGGCTAGCCTCCAACCTGATGGCATGAATATCAATTTCCCCTTCCAGTAAAAATACCTTCCCTCCTCCACCCCCTTCTTCTACTTCCCACTCCAGCCACACCTGCCTATCACCTCCCCCAAGCCCACTCCTCCTTCCCGTTCCCCTACGGTCCACTCTCCTCTCCTATCAGATTCCTTCCTCTCCGGCCCTTCACCTTTCCCACCCTCCTGGCTTCACCCATCACCTTCCAGCCAGCCTCCTCCCCCACCTTTTTATTCTGTTGGCTTAACCCCTTCCTTTCCAGTCCCGAAGAACGGCCTTGGCCCAAAACATCGACTGCACATTCCCTTCCATTGATGCTGCCTAACCTGCTGAGTTCTTCCAGCATTTTGCGTTTTTTTTTTAATGGTGGTTTATGATTTAACTCTGTTATTTGTCCCATTTGAGTTTTATTGAATTGTGATGAAATCTCCTCACAGACTCAAAACCGCCTCCACTCCTTCATCCTCCGAATTCTCTGCCCATTCCAGTCTCAGTTAGCTGTGACGCTGGCCTGCCCTTGGTTCCTTGAGGTTGTTATAACTGAGGGTGGTAAAGGGGACAAGATCCCACTACCCATTAAATACTCCAGTGGTGTGCGCCTCAAATAGCCTCCGACAACCAAGCCCAGCTCCTGGCCTTCATGTGCAGCTTAGTTACTAAGCCTGGCAGAACCATTTCTACTGACAGGTAAAGGGGCAAAGGTGAGTTACTGGCACCCTAAAACCAGTCGCTTTGGGCAGATGGGGCTTGTCAGCTGTGATTGGCAGCTCATCTAGGAGAAGGAAAACTCTGATCTCAAACCTCCACTGCCCTGTGGCTATACCCATTTATGAGGAGGGCTTCTGGATTAAACCCCTTGGGAAAAATTCAGAGCTGGAGTCTGCAGGGCATTCCTACATTGAGTTCAACACTGACTGCCAACTTCTGTGATGCTGTTGGTGCCAAACTATACGGGTCTCTGTCGTTCTTCCGGTTTCGTCAGCTGTGTGGAGAGGGGAAGCCTGCTACACGGGCAACAGCTTACTCTCCATATCGTACTGCCCTGGCCTGCATACGTAGACAGCTAGGATACCACATGCATGGTCGACACAGACTGCGAAAGGCCTCACGCTGCCCTTGGTAAACAGATTATCAGATTAATTTGGTTGTGGTCAGAGTTTACAGTCAAATGAAATGAGAAACTTACCTGCAGTGGCATCCCAGAATAGCAGAATTCACAAGAAAAACTTAAATATACTGTCAATTCAACATGCTGGAGGAACTCAACAGGTCAGGCAGCATCTATGGAAATGAATAGATAGCTGGTGTTCTTCGGGACTGGAAAGGAAGGGGGAAAATGCAAGAATTAAAAGTTAGGGGGACGGGAAGGAGGCTAGCTGGAAAGAGATAGGTGAAGCCAGGTGGGTGGGAAAGGTAAAGGGCTGGAGAAGAAGGAATCTGATAGGAGAGGCGAGTGGACCATAGGAGAAAGGGAAGGAGGAGCTCGATTAAAAACCTATCTTCCTTCGCTTTAAATATACCCAATGACTTGGCTTCCACAGACATCCGTGGCAATGAATTCCACAGATTCACCACCCCTGGCTCAAGAAGTTCCTCCTCATCTCTGTTCGAAAGGGATGTACCTCTACTCTGATGCTGTGTCCTCTGGTCCTAGACTCCTCCAGCATAGGAAATGTCCTCTCCAGAATATTCAATATTTGGTAGGTTCCACTCCTCTCCCCTCTCCCCACTCCAGCGAGCACAGGGCCAGAGCCAATAAACACTCCTCATGTGTTAACCCCTTCATTCCCGGGATCGTTCTCAGGAACCTCCTCACATATCCCCATTATGACTGCCACACACTATTATCAAATATTCATCAATGAGGACAGCACAGAGACATGATCGTTAGCTCAATGCTTTACAGTGACAGCAATAAACACTCATCAGAATATCAAAACATACAGGAAAATGATCCATTTTACATCATCGACGAATACAATACGAGGAAGTGCTGGGGGCAGTCCACAAGTATCATCAGGCACCGACATAGCACGCCCACAACTCACCAGCTCCAGACTGTAGGTCTTTGGACTGCACGAGGAAATGAGAGCACGCAGAGAGAAGCCACAGAGAGAACGTACAAACTGCTCACAAACTGGTGCTTCAGGAAACAGTAGAGCTTCTTGTCAGCAGGACTGAGTACAAATATTAGGAGCTATACTTTACCTGAATTGAACACGGATCTCTGGCACTGTAAAGTGTCGTGTGAACCGCTAGACTTTACTTAGCAAAGCACTCGCAAGAGTCCATAACCTTTTATGGAGTTTCCCTTCCCGGTATTTATCCCTGCAAGCAGCCTAAATGTTACACCTGCCCATTCACCTCCTCCCTCCCCTCCATTCAGGGCCACACCAGTCCATTCACCTCCTCCCTCCCCTCCATTCAGGGTCACACCTGTCCATTCACCTCCTCCCTCCCCTCCATTCAGGGTCACACCTGCCCATTCACCTCCTCCCTCCCCTCCATTCAGGGCCACACCAGTCCATTCACCTCCTCCCTCCCCTCCATTCAGGGTCACACCTGTCCATTCACCTCCTCCCTCCCCTCCATTCAGGGCCACACCTGTCCATTCACCTCCTCCCTCCCCTCCATTCAGGGTCACACCTGTCCATTCACCTCCTCCCTCCCCTCCATTCAGGGCCACTCCTTTCCCTACACCTCCTCCCTCCTCTCCATTCAGGGTGACACCTGTCCATTCACCCCCTCCCTCCCCTCCATTCAGGGTCACACATGTCCATTCACCTCCTCCCTCCCCTCCATTCAGTGTCACACCTGTCCATTCACCCCCTCCCTCCCCTCCATTCAGGATCACACCTGTCCATTCACCTCCTCCCTCCCCTCCATTCAGGATCACACCTGTCCATTCACCTCCTCCCTCCCCTCCATTCAGGGCCACACCTGTCCATTCACCTCCTCCCTCCCCTCCATTCAGGGCCACACTTGTCCATTCACCTCCTCCCTCCCCTCCATTCAGGGCCACATCTATCCATTCACCTCCTCCCTCCCCTCCATTCAGAGTCACACCTGTCCATTCACCTCCTCCCTCCCCTCCATTCAGAGTCACACCTGTCCATTCACCTCCTCCCTCCCCTCCATTCAGGGCCACATCTATCCATTCACCTCCTCCCTCCCCTCCATTCAGGATTACACCTGTCCATTCACCTCCTCCCTCACCTCCATTCAGGGTCACACCTGTCCATTCACCTCCTCCCTCACCTCCATTCAGGGCCACACCTGCCCATTCACCTCCTCCCTCACCTCCATTCAGGGCCACTCCTTTCCATTCACCTCCTCCCTCCTCTCCATTCAGGGTCACACCTGTCCCTTCACCTCCTCCCTCCCCTCCATTCAGGGCCACACCTGTCCATCCACCTCCTCCCTCCCCTACATTCAGGGCCACACCTGTCCATTCACCTCCTCCCTCCCCTCCATTCAGGGCCACACCTGTCCATTCACCCCTCCCTCCCCTCCATTCAGGGCCACTCCTGCCCATTCACCTCCTCCCTCCCCTCCATTCAGGGTCACATCTGTTCATTCACCCCCTCCCTCCGCTCCATTCAGGGTCACACCTGTCCATTCACCTCCTCCCTCCCCTCCATTCAGGGTCACACCTGTCCATTCACCTCCTCCCTCCCCTCCATTCAGGGTTACACCTGTCCATTCACCTCCTCCCTCCCCTCCATTCAGGGCCACACCTGTCCATTCACCTCCTCCCTCCCCTCCATTCAGGGCCACACCTGTCCATTCACCCCTCCCTCCCCTCCATTCAGGGCCACTCCGGCCCATTCACCTCCTCCCTCCCCTCCATTCAGGGCCACACCTGTCCATTCACCTCCTCCCTCCCCTCCATTCAGGGCCACACCTGTCCATTCACCTCCTCCCTCCCCTCCATTCAGGGCCACACCTGTCCATTCACCTCCTCCCTCCCCTCCATTCAGGGCCACACCTGTCCATTCACCTCCTCCCTCCCCTCCATTCAGGGCCACACCTGTCCATTCACCTCCTCCCTCCCCTCCATTCAGGGTCACACCTGTCCCTACTCCTCCTCCCTCCCCTCCATTCAGGGTCACACCTGCCCATTCACCTCCTCCCTCCCCTCCATTATGGGCTACACCTGTCCCTACACCTCCTCCCTCCCCTCATTTCAGGGTCACACCTGTCCCTACTCCTCCTCCCTCACCTCCATTCAGGGTCACACCTGTCCATTCACCTCCTCCCTCCCCTCCATTCAGGGCCACACCTGTCCATTCACCTCCTCCCTCCCCTCCATTCAGGGTCACACCTGTCCCTTCACCTCCTCCCTCCCCTCCATTCAGGGCCACATCTTTCCCTACACCTCCTCCCTCCCCTCCATTCAGGGCCACACCTGTCCATTCACCTCCTCCCTCCCCTCCATTCAGGGTCACACCTGTCCATTCATCTCCTCCCTCCCCTCCATTCAGGGTCACACCTGTCCCTACTCCTCCTCCCTCACCTCCATTCAGGGCCACACCTGTCCATTCACCTCCTCCCTCCCTTCCATTCAGGGCCACACCTGTCCCTACTCCTCCTCCCTCACCTCATTTCAGGGTCACACCTGTCCCTACTCCTCCTCCCTCACCTCCATTCAGGGTCACACCTGTCCCTACACCTCCTCCCTCCCCTCCATTCAGGGCCACACCTGTCCATTCACCTCCTCCCTCCCCTCCATTCAGGGCTACACCTGTCCATTCACCTCCTCCCTCCCCTCCATTCAGGGCGACACCTGTCCATTCACCTCCTCCCTCCCCTCCATTCAGGGCCACACCTGTCCATTCACCTCCTCCCTCCCCTCCATTCAGGGTCACACCTGTACCTACTCCTCCTCCCTCACCTCCATTCAGGGTCACACCTGTCCATTCACCTCCTCCCTCCCCTCCATTCAGGGCCACACCTGTCCATTCACCTCCTCCCTCCCCTCCATTCAGGGTCACACCTGTCCATTCACCTCCTCCCTCACCTCCATTCAGGGCCACACCTGCCCATTCACCTCCTCCCTCACCTCCATTCAGGGCCACTCCTTTCCATTCACCTCCTCCCTCCTCTCCATTCAGGGTCACACCTGTCCCTTCACCTCCTCCCTCCCCTCCATTCAGGGCCACACCTGTCCATTCACCTCCTCCCTCCCCTCCATTCAGGGCCACACCTGTCCCTACACCTCTTCCCTTCCCTCCATTCAGGGTCACACCTGTCCATTCACCCCCTCCCTCCGCTCCATTCAGGGTCACACCTGTCCATTCACCTCCTCCCTCCCCTCCATTCAGGGCGACACCTGTCCATTCACCTCCTCCCTCCCCTCCATTCAGGGCCACACCTGTCCATTCACCTCCTCCCTCCCCTCCATTCAGGGCCACACCTGTCCATTCACCTCCTCCCTCCCCTCCATTCAGGGTCACACCTGTCCATTCACCTCCTCCCTCCCCTCCATTCAGGGCCACACCTGTCCATTCACCTCCTCCCTCCCCTCCATTCAGGGTCACACCTGTCCATTCACCTTCTCCCTCCCCTCCATTCAGGGCCACACCTGTCTATTCACCTCCTCCCTCCCCTCCATTCAGGGTCACACCTGTCCATTCACCTCCTCCCTCCCCTCCATTCAGGGCCACACCTGTCCATTCACCTCCTCCCTCCCCTCCATTCAGGGCCACACCTGTCCCTACACCTCCTCCCTCCCCTCCATTCAGGGCCACACCTGTCCCTACACCTCCTCCCTCCCCTCCATTCAGAGTCACACCTGTCCATTCACCTCCTCCCTCCCCTCCATTCAGAGTCACACCTGTCCCTACACCTCCTCCCTCCCCTCCATTCAGAGTCACACCTGTCCCTACTCCTCCTCCCTCACCTCCATTCAGGGTCACACCTGTCCATTCACCTCCTCCCTCCCCTCCATTCAGGGTCACACCTGTCCATTCACCTCCTCCCTCCCCTCCATTCAGGGCCACACCTGTCCATTCACCTCCTCCCTCCCCTCCATTCAGGGTCACACCTGTCCATTCACCTCCTCCCTCCCCTCCATTCAGGGCCACACCTGTCCATTCACCTCCTCCCTCCCCTCCATTCAGGGCCACACCTGTCCATTCACCTCCTCCCTCCCCTCCATTCAGGGCCACACCTGTCCATTCACCTCCTCCCTCCCCTCCATTCAGGGCCACACCTGTCCATTCACCTCCTCCCTCCCCTCCATTCAGGGTCACACCTGTCCCTACTCCTCCTCCCTCACCTCCATTCAGGATCACACCTGTCCATTCACCTCCTCCCTCCCCTCCATTCAGGGCCACACCTGTCCATTCACCTCCTCCCTCCCCTCCATTCAGGGCCACACTTGTCCATTCACCTCCTCCCTCCCCTCCATTCAGGGCCACATCTATCCATTCACCTCCTCCCTCCCCTCCATTCAGAGTCACACCTGTCCATTCACCTCCTCCCTCCCCTCCATTCAGAGTCACACCTGTCCATTCACCTCCTCCCTCCCCTCCATTCAGGGCCACATCTATCCATTCACCTCCTCCCTCCCCTCCATTCAGGATTACACCTGTCCATTCACCTCCTCCCTCACCTCCATTCAGGGTCACACCTGTCCATTCACCTCCTCCCTCACCTCCATTCAGGGCCACACCTGCCCATTCACCTCCTCCCTCACCTCCATTCAGGGCCACTCCTTTCCATTCACCTCCTCCCTCCTCTCCATTCAGGGTCACACCTGTCCCTTCACCTCCTCCCTCCCCTCCATTCAGGGCCACACCTGTCCATCCACCTCCTCCCTCCCCTACATTCAGGGCCACACCTGTCCATTCACCTCCTCCCTCCCCTCCATTCAGGGCCACACCTGTCCATTCACCCCTCCCTCCCCTCCATTCAGGGCCACTCCTGCCCATTCACCTCCTCCCTCCCCTCCATTCAGGGTCACATCTGTTCATTCACCCCCTCCCTCCGCTCCATTCAGGGTCACACCTGTCCATTCACCTCCTCCCTCCCCTCCATTCAGGGTCACACCTGTCCATTCACCTCCTCCCTCCCCTCCATTCAGGGTTACACCTGTCCATTCACCTCCTCCCTCCCCTCCATTCAGGGCCACACCTGTCCATTCACCTCCTCCCTCCCCTCCATTCAGGGCCACACCTGTCCATTCACCCCTCCCTCCCCTCCATTCAGGGCCACTCCGGCCCATTCACCTCCTCCCTCCCCTCCATTCAGGGCCACACCTGTCCATTCACCTCCTCCCTCCCCTCCATTCAGGGCCACACCTGTCCATTCACCTCCTCCCTCCCCTCCATTCAGGGCCACACCTGTCCATTCACCTCCTCCCTCCCCTCCATTCAGGGCCACACCTGTCCATTCACCTCCTCCCTCCCCTCCATTCAGGGCCACACCTGTCCATTCACCTCCTCCCTCCCCTCCATTCAGGGTCACACCTGTCCCTACTCCTCCTCCCTCCCCTCCATTCAGGGTCACACCTGCCCATTCACCTCCTCCCTCCCCTCCATTATGGGCTACACCTGTCCCTACACCTCCTCCCTCCCCTCATTTCAGGGTCACACCTGTCCCTACTCCTCCTCCCTCACCTCCATTCAGGGTCACACCTGTCCATTCACCTCCTCCCTCCCCTCCATTCAGGGCCACACCTGTCCATTCACCTCCTCCCTCCCCTCCATTCAGGGTCACACCTGTCCCTTCACCTCCTCCCTCCCCTCCATTCAGGGCCACATCTTTCCCTACACCTCCTCCCTCCCCTCCATTCAGGGCCACACCTGTCCATTCACCTCCTCCCTCCCCTCCATTCAGGGTCACACCTGTCCATTCATCTCCTCCCTCCCCTCCATTCAGGGTCACACCTGTCCCTACTCCTCCTCCCTCACCTCCATTCAGGGCCACACCTGTCCATTCACCTCCTCCCTCCCTTCCATTCAGGGCCACACCTGTCCCTACTCCTCCTCCCTCACCTCATTTCAGGGTCACACCTGTCCCTACTCCTCCTCCCTCACCTCCATTCAGGGTCACACCTGTCCCTACACCTCCTCCCTCCCCTCCATTCAGGGCCACACCTGTCCATTCACCTCCTCCCTCCCCTCCATTCAGGGCTACACCTGTCCATTCACCTCCTCCCTCCCCTCCATTCAGGGCGACACCTGTCCATTCACCTCCTCCCTCCCCTCCATTCAGGGCCACACCTGTCCATTCACCTCCTCCCTCCCCTCCATTCAGGGTCACACCTGTACCTACTCCTCCTCCCTCACCTCCATTCAGGGTCACACCTGTCCATTCACCTCCTCCCTCCCCTCCATTCAGGGCCACACCTGTCCATTCACCTCCTCCCTCCCCTCCATTCAGGGTCACACCTGTCCATTCACCTCCTCCCTCACCTCCATTCAGGGCCACACCTGCCCATTCACCTCCTCCCTCACCTCCATTCAGGGCCACTCCTTTCCATTCACCTCCTCCCTCCTCTCCATTCAGGGTCACACCTGTCCCTTCACCTCCTCCCTCCCCTCCATTCAGGGCCACACCTGTCCATTCACCTCCTCCCTCCCCTCCATTCAGGGCCACACCTGTCCCTACACCTCTTCCCTTCCCTCCATTCAGGGTCACACCTGTCCATTCACCCCCTCCCTCCGCTCCATTCAGGGTCACACCTGTCCATTCACCTCCTCCCTCCCCTCCATTCAGGGCGACACCTGTCCATTCACCTCCTCCCTCCCCTCCATTCAGGGCCACACCTGTCCATTCACCTCCTCCCTCCCCTCCATTCAGGGCCACACCTGTCCATTCACCTCCTCCCTCCCCTCCATTCAGGGTCACACCTGTCCATTCACCTCCTCCCTCCCCTCCATTCAGGGCCACACCTGTCCATTCACCTCCTCCCTCCCCTCCATTCAGGGTCACACCTGTCCATTCACCTTCTCCCTCCCCTCCATTCAGGGCCACACCTGTCTATTCACCTCCTCCCTCCCCTCCATTCAGGGTCACACCTGTCCATTCACCTCCTCCCTCCCCTCCATTCAGGGCCACACCTGTCCATTCACCTCCTCCCTCCCCTCCATTCAGGGCCACACCTGTCCCTACACCTCCTCCCTCCCCTCCATTCAGGGCCACACCTGTCCCTACACCTCCTCCCTCTCCTCCATTCAGAGTCACACCTGTCCATTCACCTCCTCCCTCCCCTCCATTCAGAGTCACACCTGTCCCTACACCTCCTCCCTCCCCTCCATTCAGAGTCACACCTGTCCCTACTCCTCCTCCCTCACCTCCATTCAGGGTCACACCTGTCCATTCACCTCCTCCCTCCCCTCCATTCAGGGTCACACCTGTCCATTCACCTCCTCCCTCCCCTCCATTCAGGGCCACACCTGTCCATTCACCTCCTCCCTCCCCTCCATTCAGGGTCACACCTGTCCATTCACCTCCTCCCTCCCCTCCATTCAGGGCCACACCTGTCCATTCACCTCCTCCCTCCCCTCCATTCAGGGCCACACCTGTCCATTCACCTCCTCCCTCCCCTCCATTCAGGGCCACACCTGTCCATTCACCTCCTCCCTCCCCTCCATTCAGGGCCACACCTGTCCATTCACCTCCTCCCTCCCCTCCATTCAGGGTCACACCTGTCCCTACTCCTCCTCCCTCACCTCCATTCAGGGTCACACCTGTCCATTCACCTCCTCCCTCCCCTCCATTCAGGGTCACACCTGTCCATTCACCTCCTCCCTCCCCTCCATTCAGGGCCACACCTGTCCATTCACCTCCTCCCTCCCCTCCATTCAGGGTCACACCTGTCCATTCACCTCCTCCCTCCCCTCCATTCAGGGCCACACCTGTCCATTCACCTCCTCCCTCCCCTCCATTCAGGGCCACACCTGTCCATTCACCTCCTCCCTCCCCTCCATTCAGGGCCACACCTGTCCATTCACCTCCTCCCTCCCCTCCATTCAGGGCCACACCTGTCCATTCACCTCCTCCCTCCCCTCCATTCAGGGCTACACCTGTCCCTACTCCTCCTCCCTCCCCTCCATTCAGGGTCACACCTGTCCATTCTTCTCCTCCCTCCCCTCCATTCAGGGTCACACCTGTCCCTACACCTCCTCCCTCCCCTCCATTCAGGGCCACATCTGTCCATTCACCTCCTCCCTCCCCTCCATTCAGGGCCACACCTGTCCATTCACCTCCTCCCTCCCCTCCATTCAGGGTCACATCTGTCCCTACACCTCCTCCCTCCCCTCCATTCAGGGCCACACCTGTCCATTCACCTCCTCCCTCCCCTCCATTCAGAGTCACACCTGTCCCTACACCTCCTCCCTCCCCTCCATTCAGGGCCACACCTGCCCATTCACCTCCTCCCTCCCCTCCATTCAGGGCCACACCTGTCCATTCACCTCCTCCCTCCCCTCCATTCAGGGTCACACCTGTCCCTACACCTCCTCCCTCCCCTCCATTCAGGGCCACACCTGTCCCTACACCTCCTCCCTCCCCTCCATTCAGGGTCACACCTGTCCATTCACCTCCTCCCCCCCCTCCATTCAGGGTCACACCTGTCCCTTCACCTCCTCCCTCCCCTCCATTCAGGGCCACACCTGTCCATTCACCTCCTCCCTCCCCTCCATTCAGGATGACACCTGTCCCTACACCTCCTCCCTCCCCTCCATTCAGGGTTACACCTGTCCATTCACCTCCTCCCTCCCCTCCATTCAGGGCCACACCTGTCCCTACACCTCCTCCCTCCCCTCTATTCAGGGCCACACCTGTCCATTCACCTCCTCCCTCCCCTCCATTCAGGGCCACACCTGTCCCTTCACCTCCTCCCTCCCCTCCATTCAGGACCCCAAACAGTCCTTCCAGGTGAGGCAACACTTCACCTGCAAATCTGCTGATTGTGTCAGGTGCCCCCGAAGTGGCCTCTTCGACTTTGGTGAGACCTGTCATAAAACGGGGTCCCACTTCATCGAGCACCTTTGCTCCATCCACCGAAAGTGGAACTTCCCAGTGTCCAGTCGTCTTAATTCCCATTCCCATTCCTGTTCCGACATGTCGGTCCACGGCCTCCTCTTGTGTCATGATGAGGCCACTCTCAGGGTGGAGGAGTTACACGTTTATATTCCGTTTGGATAACCTCCAACCTGGTGACATGAATAATGATTTCTCCTGCCAGTAAAATAATTCTCTCCCCCTGTTGTCTTCTATTCCCCACTCTGGCCCTTACTTCCCGTCCCCTGCCCTTGGCCTCCTCCTCCTTCCCTGTCTCCTATGGTCCACTCTCCTCTCCTATCTGATTCCACCCCTTGACCTTTCCCACCCCCCTGGCTTCACCTATTCCCCCCCCCCCCACCCCACGTTTTTATTCTGGCATCTTCCCCTTCCTTTCCCGTCCCGATGAAGGGTCTCTGCTGTTTATTCATTCCCATAGGTGCCGCCTGACCTGCTGAGTTCCTGCAGCATTTTTGTGTGTGTTGCTCTGGGTTTCCAGCATCTGCAGAATTGCTTGTGTTTTTGGATTTTTTTGTTTAAATTGGTGGTTAATGGTTATTTAATCAGATGACTGAGTCAAGTGGGCATTCTGCAGTGTAAATGGTTTCGCAGTAAAGATTGAAAAGGAACGACAGCCGTGTTTTCACTGGGAGTGAAGAAGCTGTTATGTATGCCAGCCACACGTATTCAGGCAGATGATTCATCTCTCACTGTAGCACTGTTAATTCAACAATCCCTGCTCTAACAGTGGTAAAGGTCTTAATATTCCTACCTATTTCTTGAATTCCCTTGTGTTCGGAAGATTAAGCTGCGATCTAGAAGGGGCATTTGAGCCATTCAGAGGTGTTGATCAGATTGTGTGAAGAAAGCAGCTTCCTCCAGAGGGAAGGGTCCAGATTACACAATTTCAGAAAAGTACAGCATAGAAACAGGCCCTTCAGCCCATCTAGTACATGCTGAAATATTAATCTGCCTACTCCCATCAGCCTGCACCAGGATCAGAGCCCTCCAAACCGCTACCATCCATGAACCTATCCGAACTTCTTACACTTGAAACTAAGTTCACATGCACCAAACAACACGCACAAAATGCTGGTGGAACACAGCACCCTTCGTCAGGGTCTCGGCCCGAAACGTTGACAGTGTTTCTCCCTATAGATGCTGCCTGGCCTGCTGCGTTCCACCAGCATTTTGTGTGTGTTGTTTGAATTTCCAGCATCTGCAGATTTCCTCGTGTTCACATGCACCACTGAAGTTGGCAGCTCATTCCACACTCTCACAGAGGAAGTTTCCCTTCACGTCCCCACCCAACCTCAGTGAAAAATACCACTTGTATTTACTCTATCCACAGCCCTCATAAATTTGTGTTACATCTTTCCTGTAGGTAGGTGACCAAAACTGCACACAGTACTCCAACTGAGGCCACACCAATGTCTCGTGCAACCTCACAAAAACGTCCATCTCCTGTACTCAATACTTTGATTTAAGAAGGCCAATGGGCCAAACGTATTCTCTATGACCCTATCTACCTGTGAAGCCACTTTTCATTAATTATGGACCTGTATTCCTAGATCCCTCTGTCCTACCACACTCCTCAGTGCCCTACTGTGTAGTCAGAGGATGCATTCAAATTAAGAAAGGTTGGGAAACACTTTCTTGCACAAACTAGAATTCAAAACTTCACATGAAATGTACTCAGGCCTTTCCACCCATCAAATCCATACTGAACATCAGACACCCAGTCACAAATAGAGAACAGTGAACATCACAGTACAGGCCCTTCCGCCCACAATGGTGAACCAACCTTTTAACCTACTCTGAGATCATTCTAATACCTTGCTCCTACACGGCCCTCCATTTTTCTCTCGTCCACATGCATATCTGACAAAGCTGGGCCCCAGAGCAAAGGAAGGATGTGCTGTCACCGGAGAGACTCCAGACAATGCCAATGAGAATGATCCCAGGAACGAAAGGGTTAACATTTGAGGAGCATTTGATGGCTCTGGGCCTGTACTCACTGGAATTCAAAAGAACGAGGGAGTAATCTTTATTTATTTGATGGGATACAGCACCAAACAAGCCCTTCCGGCCCTTCGAGCTGCTCCACCCAGCAACCTCCAACTGAACCCTAGCCCTAATCACAAGACAATTCACAATGGCCAGTACGTCTTTGGAAATGTGGGAGGAAACTGGAGCGTCCCTAGGAAACCCACACTGGCACAGGGAGAATGTACAAACTCCTTACAGACAGCAGCAGGAGCTGTACTGTAGAGTGTTGTGAAAGCGACTGAAAGTTGGAAAGCCTGGATTGAATACACATGGATAAGCATTTTTCCAACAGTGGGAGAGCCGAGGAGCAGAGGACACAGCTTCAAAATAGCAGTTGTTTATTAAATGCCCTTAATATATCTACCTCTACCAGCACTCCTGGCAGGGCACATCTCACTCTCACCAGTTTCTTTTTAGAAAACGTACTTCTGACATTCCCTATACATGGAAACAGCGAGCTGTTGGCCTCCCCCCTCACTGTGGCAGGAGTGACATCTCTCTCTCTCCCTCATTACTGAGAAAGAGAGAGAGCCTGTCTGAGATGTCTATGTGTTGCGATGGACAGTAGTTTCTGATGGAGTCAAAATCACGGTCTCTTTCGCGTCTTTGCTGTTGCTTGTATGGCCAATGGTGGGGGTGGGGGTGATGCTGTTGCTAGGGTAAATGGGAGGAGGGGAGGGAGAGTTGATACTTTTGCTGCATCTTGGGCATGGGGGGCTTTAGGATTATAACATATTCTGTCATTCAGTCTTCGGGGTTTTTCTTCTGTTTCGTGGATGTCTGTGAAGAGTAAGAATTTCAAGTTGTGTGCTCTATAATTCTCTGAACCATTGAACCATGTGTTCCTCACCTTAAAATTGTGCTCCATTGTATTAGCCGTTTCCACCCTGGGAAAAGGTCTGCGGGTGTCCACTCGATCTGTGCCTCTTACCGTCTCGAATGCTTCTATCAAGTCACCTCTCAGATTCCTCTCAAAAGGGAAAAGCACTAGCTTACTCAAGCTCTCTTCATAATCCAGGCAGCATGCTGGCAATTATTTACACCAGTCCTATTTATTGCTACCCACGTTCCCATCTACTCCCCACACATCCTACCCCTCACGCACACCAACACTTCTACTTCATAAGTCATCAACCTCCCACCAATCTTTAGATTAGATTATTAGATTATGAGGACACTCAGTCCTTGTTTATTGTCATTTAGAAATGCATGCATGCATTAAGAAATGATACAATGTTCCTCCAGAGTGAAATCACAAAATAAAAACAGGACAAACCAAAGATTCACACTGACAAAAGCACATAATTATAACATAGTTACAGCAGTGCAAAGCAATACCATAATTTGATAAAAGCAGACCATGGGCACGGTTAAAAAAACCTCTCAAACCCCGATGGACTCCAATAGTCCCCGATAACAGGCACCAAAAAGGGAGAAACTCTCCCTGCCATAAACTTCCAGGCACTGACAACTGATGCCTTGGAAGTACCCGACGACAGCAGACTCTGAGTCCGTCCGAAAACTTCGAGCCTCCGACCAGCCCCTCCGATACAGCCTCCCGAGCGCCATCCTCTGCTGAGCGCCTTCGACCTCGTCCCGGCCGCCGGAACGAGCAAAGCCGAGGGCCAGCCCCTCTGATACAGCCTCCCGAGCGCCATCCTCTGCCGAGCGCCTTCCACCTCGTCCCGGCCGCCGAAACAGGCAAAGCCGAGGTCTCGGAGGCCTTCTCCTCCGGAGATTCCGGACCGCACAGTGGCAGCGAAGCGGGCATTTCAGAAGTTTCTCCAGATATTCCTCCGCGCTCTCACGTCTGTCTCCATCAAATCAGGATTGTGCACGGATCTCTACTTAACAAGTAACAGGTATCATTCTCCAGAGAGGCCGCGCGTGCTGCGTCGCACCGCCATCTTCTCTTCCTTTTTACAGATGCAACAGAGACAGCATCCTATTCAGATGCATCAGGGTTTGATACGGCAACTGTTCTGCAGGGAAGTTCAAAGTCCAAAGTACACCCATTATCAAACTACATATATGTCATCATATACAACCCGGAGATTCATTTTCTCAATAAATGAATACTCAATAAACAGACATACTCAATAAATCCAACAACCAGAATGGAATCAATGGAAGATCGCTCCAACTTGGGTGTTGAGCCAGAGTGCAGAGGCAACAAACTGTGCAAATGCAAAAAGAAAAAAATAATGAATAAATAAGTAATAAATATCAAGAACATGAGATGAAGTGTCCTTGAAAGTAAGTCCATAGGTTGTGCAAACATTTCAGTGATGGGGCGAGTGAAGTTGAGTGAAGTTAACCCCTTTGGTTCAAGAGCCTGATGGCTGAGGGGTGATACCTGTTGCTGATCCTGGCGGTGTGAGTCCTGAAGTGCCTGTACCTTCTTCCTGATGGCAGAAGCAAGAAGAGAGCACGGGAAGTCCAGAACGAGGGGTCACAGTTTAAGGATAAAGGGGAAGCCTTTTAGGACTGAGATGAGGAAAAACTTCTTCACACAGAGAGTGGTGAATCTGTGGAATTCTCTGCCACAGGAAACAGTTGAGGCCGGTTCATTGGCTATATTTAAGAGGAAGTTAGATATGGCCCTTGTGGCTAAAGGGATCAGGGGGTATGGAGAGAAAGCAGATACAGGGTTCTGAGTTGGATGATCAGCCATGATCATACTGAATGGCGGTGCAGGCTCAAAGGGCCAAATGGCCTACTCCTGCACCTACTTTCTATGTTTTCTATGTTCCGAGTGAGGAGGGTCCCTCATAATGGATATTGCTCTCCTCCAACAATGTTTCCCGTAGATGTGCTCAGTGCTGGAGAGGGCTTTATCCTCGATGGACTGGGCCGTATCCTCTACCTTCTGTAGGATTTTCCATTCAAGGGCATTGGTGTTTCCATATCAGCATGTGATGCAGCCAGTCAATATACTCTCCACCACACATCTATCAAAGTTTGTCAAAGTTTTAGATATCATGCAAGACCTTTGCAAATTCCAAAAGAAAAAGAGGTGCTTTGGTGCTTTCTTCATAATGGCATCTACGTGCTGGGCTAAGGACAGTTTCCTCTGAAATGATAACAGCGAGGAATTTAAAATGGCTGACCTCTCCGTCTCTGATCTCCCGATGAAGACTGGCTCATGGGCCTCTGGGCTCCTCCTGAAGTCAGTAAGTAGCTCCTTGGTCTTGCTGATGTTGAGTAAGAGATTGTTATTATGGCACCATTCAGCCAGATTTTCAATCTCCCTCCTCTCTGCTGATTCGTCACCACCTTTGATTCGGCCTACGGGAGTGGTGTCGTCAGCAAACCTGAATATGGCATTGGAGCTGTGCTTAGCCACACAGTCATCAGTATAAACTGTAAACGGTTGTAGACACCCCTCATACATTAACCCTTTTATTCCTGGGATCATTCTCGTAAACCACAGGGCCCAGAGGAAACACACGCAGTTGACAGGAAGAATGGACGAGCTCCTTACAGACATCGCCAGAAATGAACTCTGAAACTGAGCTGTAATAATGTCACAGTAACCCCTATGCTACCATGATTCCGAGGCCAAATTTCCATCATATTGTACTAGGGTACAATAAGATGGAGTCTATCATTCAACAGTCTTATACCAGCAGGATAGAGGGCGTCCTTGAACCTGGTGGGATGTGATTTCAGGCTGTTGTATCTTCTGCCCGATGGGAGGCAGGAGAAGAGAGAATGTCGGGGTGGGTGGGGCCTTTAATTATGACGGCTGCTTTACTGAGGCGGTGAGAAGTACAGACAGAATCCATGGAGGGAGGCTGATTTCTGTGATTAACTGAGCTGCCATTGGATGGCTTTGGGTCTGTTCTCGCTGGAGTTTAGAAGGATGGGGGGGATCTCATTGAAACCTACTTAATTTGAAAGGCTTAAGAAGAATGGATGTGGAGAGGATGTTTCCAATAATAGGCATGACTAGTACCACGTGACACAGCCTCAGAATAGAAGGACATCTCTTTAGAACAGAGATGAGGAGAGATTTCTTTAGCCATAGGGTGATGAATCTGTGGAATTATTGACACAGATGAGGCCAAGTCATTGGGTGTACTTAAAGTAGAGGTTGATAAGTTATTGATTAGTCAGGGCATCAAAAGCTATGGAGAGAAGGAAGGAGAATTGGTTTGAGGGAGAAAATAAATCAGCCATGATCAGTGTAGATGCGATGGGCTGAATGGCCTAATTCTGCTCCTGTGTCTCATAGCCTTATGGACAGAGTCAGATCAATACAGAACAGAAGTGCAATGCTCAACAGTGCCAACAACCCGGGTTCAATTCAACACAGTGCCAACACAGATGCCTTGTGCAGGAAGGCACAGAGTCGACTGTACTTCCTAAGAAGGTTGGCGTCATTCAATGTCTGTAGTGAGATGCTGAAGATGTTCTATAGGTCAGTTGTGGAGAGCGCCCTCTTCTTTGTGGTGGCGTGTTGGGGAGGAAGCATTAAGAAGAGGGACGCCTCACGTCTTAATAAGCTGGTAAGGAAGGCGGGCTCTGTCGTGGGCAAAGTACTGGAGAGTTTAACATCGGTAGCTGAGCGAAGGGCGCTGAGTAGGCTACGGTCAATTATGGATAACTCTGAACATCCTCTACATAGCACCATCCAGAGACAGAGAAGCAGTTTCAGCGACAGGTTACTATCGATGCAATGCTCCTCAGACAGGATGAAGAGGTCAATACTCCCCAATGCCATTAGGCTTTACAATTCTACCGCCAGGACTTAAGAACTTTTTAAAAGCTATTATTAATGCTTTTTGAGATAGTGATTTAGATGCATGTCATATTCTTTACTGAGTTAAGTATTGTATGTAATTAGTTTTGCTACAACAAGTGTATGGGACATTGGAAAAAAGTTGAATTTCCCCATGGGGATGAATAAAGTATCTATCTATCTATCTATCTATCTATCTATCAATTCCACCGCTGTCTGTAAGGACAGAATCCATGGAGGGAGGCTGATTTCTGTGATTAACTGAGCTGCCATTGGATAGCTCTGGGTCTGTTCTCGCTGGAGTTTAGGAGGATGAGGGGGGGATCTCACTGAAACCTACTTAATTTGCGTTCTCTCCTCGACTGCACAGGTTTCCTCCAGGTGATCTGGTTTCCTCCCACATTCCAAAGACGTACAGGTAAGCAGGTTAATTGGTCACATGGGTGTAATTGGGCAGCACAGGCTTGTTTGGCCAGAAGTGTTGAATCTCTAAACAATACAATAACTGTGTTGTAATGTCAACAGATTCACTGGAGAGACACCGAAGCTGATGGATACAAAATGAGACACTCTTGGAGGAAGAGGCCTCCCAACTCAATACTACATGACATTTTCATATGCTAAAGATCAAAGGAAACAGTAGGAACATTCGATATTTACAATGTATCTACAATGCTTTAAACTACATATAGCATTCAAACACCTCCTTCTTCACACCCAACAACACACAAAATGCTGGTAGAACACAGCAGGCTAGGCAGCATCTATAAGGAGATTGTCGAAACTGTCGACGTTTCGGGCCGAGACCCTTCGTCAGGACTAATTGAAAGGAAAGATAGTATGAGATTTGAAAGTAGTGGGGGGAAGGGGAAATGCGAAATGATAGGAGAAGACCGGAGGGGGTGGGATGAAGCTAAGAGCTGGAAAGGTGATTGGTGAAAGTGATACAGAGCTGGAGAAGGGAAAGGATCATGGGACGGGAGGCCTCGGGAGAAAGAAAGGGGGAGGGGGGAAGCACCAGAGGGAGATGGAGAACAGGCAAACAACTAAATATGTCAGAGATGGGGTAAGAAGGGGAGAGGAGCATTAACGGAAGTTAGAGAAGTCAATGTTCATGCCATCAGGTTGGAGGCTACCCAGCCGGTATATAAGGTGTTGTTCCTCCAACCTGAGTTTGGATTCATTTTGACAATAGAGGAGGCCATGGATAGACATATCAGAATGGGAATGGGACATGGAATTAAAATGTGTGGCCACTGGGAGATCCTGCTTTCTCTGGTGGACCGAGCGTAGGTGTTCAGTGAAACAGTCTCCCAGTCTGCATCGGGTCTCACCAATATATAAAAGGCCACATCGGGAGCACCGGACGCAGTATACCACACCAGCCGACTCACAGGTGAAGTGTCACCTCACCTGGAAGGACTGTCTGGGGCCCTGAATGGTGGTGAGGGAGGAAGTGTAAGGGCAGGTGTAGCACTTGTTCCGCTTACAAGGATAAGTGCCAGGAGGGAGATCGGTGGGAAGGGATGGGGGGGACGAGTGGACAAAGGAGTCGAGTAGGGAGTGATCCCTGCAAAAAGCAGAAAGAGGTGGGGAGGGAAAAATGTGTTTGGTAGTGGGATCCCGTTGGAGGTGGCGGAAGTTACGGAGAATTATACGTTGGACCTGGAGGCTGGTGGGGTGGTAGGTAAGGACAAGGGGAACCCTATCCCGACTGGGGTGGTGGGCGGATGGGGTAAGTGCAGATGTGCGGGAAATGGGAGAGATGCGTTTGAGAGCAGAGTTGATGGTGGAAGAAGGGAAGCCCCTTTGTTTAAAAAAGGAAGACATCTCCTTCGTCCTGGAATGAAAAGCCTCATCCTGAGAGCAGATGCGGCAGAGACGGAGGAATTGTGAGAAGGGGATAGCATTTTTGCAAGAGACAGGGTGGGAAGAGGAATAGTCCAAGTAGCTGTGAGAGTCTGTAGGCTTATAGGAGATATCAGTAGATAAGCCGTCTCCAGAGATGGAGACAGAAAGATCAAGAAAGGGGAGGGAGGTGTCAGAAATGGACCAGGTAAATTTGAGGGCAGGGTGAAAGTTGGAGGCAAAGTTAATGAAGTCAACCAGCTCAGCATGCGTGCAGGAGGCAGCGCCAATGCAGTCGTCGATGTAGCGAAGGAAAAGAGGAGGACGGATACCCGTATAGAGTTGGAACATGGACTGTTCCACAAAGCCAACAAAAAGGCAGGCATAACCGGGACCCATACGGGTACCCATGGCTACACCCTTGGTTTGGAGGAAGTGGGAGGAGCCAAAGGAGAAATTATTGAGAGTAAGAACTAATTCCGCTAGACGGAGGAGAGTGGTGGTAGAGGGGAATTGGTTGGGTCTGGAATCCAAACAGAAGCGAAGAGCTTTGAGACCGTCCGGGTGGGGGATGGAGGTATATCGGGACTGGACGTCCATGGTGAAAATAAGGCGGTGGGGGCCAGGGAACTTAAAATCATTGAAAAAATTCAAAGCGTGAGATGTGTTACAAACATAGGTGGGAAGAGATTGAACGGGGGGGGGGGGGGGGGAGATAAGACAGTGTCAAGGTATGCAGAAATGAGTTTGGTGGAGCAGGAGCAAGCTGAGACAATAGTTCGACCTGGACAGGCAGGTTTGTGGATCTTGGGTAGGAGGTAGAAATGGGAAGTGCGGGGTGTGGGAACTATGAGGTTGGTGGCAGTGGATGGGAGATCCCCAGAGCTGATAAGGTTGGTGATGGTATAGGAGACAATGGCCTTAGTGGGGTCATGATCAAGGGGTAGATAAGAGGAGGTATCAGAAAGTTGTCGCTGTGCCTCGGCCAGGTAGAGGTCAATACACCAGACAGCAACAGCTCCCCCCTTATCAGCAGGTTTTATAGTGAGGTTGGGATTGGTGCGGAGGGAGCGGAGAGCAGAGCGTTCGGAAGGAGTTAGGTTGGAATTGGAACAGGGTGTGGTGAAGTCAAGATGGTTGATGTCCCGTCAGCAATTAGCAATAAAGAGATCCAGAGCAGGCAGAAGACCAGAGCGGGGTGTCCATGAAGAGGAGGAGGGTTGAAGACGGGAGAAGGGGTCATCGGTGGGGGTAGGAGAGTCCTTGTCAAAGAAGTAAGCTCGGAGATGGAGCCGGCAGAAGAAGAGTTCAGCATCATGGTGTTCACGGAACTCTCTGAGGTGTGGGGGAAGGGGGACAAAGCTGAGGCCCTTACTGAGGACAGAGCGCTCTGCCTCAGAGAGTTGAAGGTCGGAGGGAATCTCTGGAGATGGCCTATCTACTGATATCTACTATAAGCACATTTCCGACACCTCCCTCCCCTTTCTTGATCTTTCTGTCTCCATCTCTGGAGAAAGCCTATCTACTGATATCTACTATAAGCCTACAGACTCTCACAGCTACTTGGACTATTCCTCTTCCCACCCTGTCTCTTGCAAAAATGCTATCCCCTTCTCACAATTCCTCTGTCTCCGCCGCATCTGCTCTCAGGATGAGGCTTTTCATTCCAGGACGAAGGAGATGTCTTCCTTTTTTAAACAAAGAGGCTTCCCTTCGTCCACCATCAACTCTGCTCTCAAACGCATCTCTCCCATTTCCCACACATCTGCCCTCACCCCATCCACCCACCACCCCACTCGGGATAGGGTTCCCCTTGTCCTTACCTACCACCCCACCAGCCTCCAGGTCCAACGTATAATTCTCCGTAACTTCCGCCACCTCCAACGGGATCCCACTACCAAACACATTTTTCCCTCCCCCCCTCTTTCTGCTTTTCGCAGGGATCGCTCCCTACGCGACTCCCTTGTCCACTCGTGCCCCCCATCTCTTCCCACCGATCTCCCTCCTGGCACTTATCCTTGTAAGCAGAACAAGTGCTACACCTGCCCTTACACTTCCTCTCTCACCACCATTCAAGGCCCCAAACAGTCCTTCCAGGTGAGGCGACACTTCACCTGTGAGTCGGCTGGTGTGGTATACTGCGTCCGGTGCTCCTGGTGTGGCCTTTTATATATTGGTGAGACCCGACGCAGACTGGGAGACTGTTTCGCCGAACACCTACGCTCGGTCCGCCAGAAAAAGCAGGATCTCCCAGTGGCCACACATTTTAATTCCACGTCCCATTCCCATTCTGATATGTCTATGCCTCCTCTACTGTCAAAATGAATCCAAACTCAAGTTGGAGGAACAACACCTTATATACCGGCTGGGTAGCCTCCAACCTGATGGCATGAACATTGACTTCTCTAACTTCCATTAATGCTCCTCTCCCCTTCTTACCCCATCTCTGACATATTTAGTTGTTTGCCTGTTCTCCATCTCCCTCTGGTGCTCCCCCCCCCCTCCTTTCTTTCTCCTGAGGCCTCCTGTCCCATGATCCTTTCCCTTCTCCAGCTCTGTATCACTTTCGCCAATCACCTTTCTAGCTCTTAGCTTCATCCCACCCCCTCCGGTCTTCTCCTATCATTTCGCATTTCCCCTCCCCCCACTACTTTCAAATCTCTTACTATCTTTCCTTTCGGTTAGTCCTGACGAAGGGTCTCGGCCCGAAATGTCAACAGTGCTTCTCCCTATAGATGCTGCCTGGCCTGCTGTGTTCCACCAGCATTTTGTGTGTGACGCTTGAATTTCCAGCATCTGCAGATTTCCTCGTGTTTGCTCTTCTTCACACCCACACTCCAGACACCCAAAATGAATGTTAATCACCATTGTCTGGTTTGCAATTAACTCTAGTCCATGGTTCCATGAAAGCTATTGTTCAGGGCTGCATTTTAAATTTAATCTACAATCCACATTCACATCTAAAGAATGGCTACTGTTTAATTAATATTTGTTATATACTCTAACTCCAGAATATGCCCTAATGGTTGTAATTATTGCAGCTTGTGTGCATTACCAGACGGGAGTGAGGACTCCAGACACAAACTCTGTGCTCTAGATCTGGTTACACACCAGCGCACTCCGACTTTGAGAGTTCCCTGTCACAAACTCAGCAGAGAAAATACCCCAAATCCAAATTCTGCAGCACAGAAACTTAATCAGGATAATTATCTGCTTCTGTTGTTGGTTGTTGACTTCAGAAGGAGTAGCAGACCGCATGACCCCATCTATATCGGTGGTGCGCAGGTGGAACAGGTCAAAAGCTTTAAGTTCCTCGAGGTGAATATCACAAATGACCTGACTTGGTCTAACCAAGCAGAGTCCACTGCCAAGAAGGCCCACCAGTGCCTTTACTTCCTGAGAAAGCTGAAGAAATTTGGCCTGTCCCCTAAAACCCTCACTAATTTTTATAGATGCACTGTAGAAAGCATTCTCCTAGGGTGCATCACAGCCTGGTATGGAAGTTGTCCTGTCCAAGACCGGAAGAAGCTGCAGAAGGTCATGAACCTAGCCCAGCACATCACACAAACTGATCTTCCATCCTTGGACTCACTTTACACCGCACGCTGTCGGAGCAGTGCTGCCAGGATAATCAAGGATAAGTCCCACCCAGCCAACACACTTTTTGTCCCACTTCCCTCTGGGAGAAGGTTCAGGAGCATGAAGATTCGTACGGCCAGATTTGGGAACAGCTTCATTCCAACTGTGATAAGACTGCTGAACAGATCCTGACCCGGATCTGAGCCGTACTTTCCAAATATTCGGACCTGACCTGCACTACCGTACTTTCCCTTTTCCATTTTCTAATTATGATTTATAATTTAAATTTTTATTATATTTACTTCGATTTGTACTTCAGGGAGCGCAAAGCACAGAAACAAATATCACTGTGATGATTGTACGCTCTAGTATCAATTGTTTGGTGACAATAAAGTATTTGTATTTGTATTCTCAAGAAGTGACCTACGTTCTCTGACAAGGGGTCCAGTCACTATCAACAGAAACTCAATGGGAAACCAGCCGCTGCTCTAGGAACGAGGAAAGAGACCGAACTCCTGGCTCACTTCACCCACTCTGCTCCTCAGCCATTGAAACATGACTGGAACAGTTCAAAAGCAATCAGGGCTACAGAGCTTGTTCACATTAATTCACTTATCAATTTAGGCCAAGGGTTCACACAGAGGTCGGTGGACCAGGCATGCCATCGGGCTAACCACAGCAGCAATCCGGCCTTTATACAACAGGGTTCAAAGTTCAAACTAAATTTAATATCAAAGTTTTGTAGATGTCATCATATACTACCTTGGGATTCATTTTCTTGTGGGCATTCACATTAGATACAAAGAAATACAATAGAATCAATGAAAAACTACGCACAAAGATTGGCCAGACAACTGGTGTGCAAAAGAAGACAAACTGTGCAAATGCAAATAGAAACAATAATAAAACTGATCTTCTCTTAGTGTCAGAGTCCTACAGATTATATCATGACCGATCCATTATTACAGACAAGATCATCTATAATAACCGGCCGGACGTAATATTACAGGATAAGCAATCAAGAGCAGTTTACTTAATAGATCTAGCCATTCCAAACACACACAACATACAGAAATTGGTAAGTGAAAAACACCAGAAATTAAAAGAGGAAATTGCAAGACTATGGAATATGAACAGGGAACACATTGTCCCAGTAGTAATATCTGCAACTGGTATCATCCCAAAGGCACTACACAGTAATGATAAAGAATTAGGACTACGCAGCAATATTTATGTAAATCTCCAGAAAGCCACAATGCTAAACACCACTAGAATAGTCCGAAAGTTCCTAGCGATTGAGAAATGAGTGTGCTTGGCTCTGCCCATACCTCAGGTTTTACCAGCTTGAGCTGAAAGAAAATAAGAAATATAATAATAACAGTCATAATAATAGGGATAATAATCATAACAATAATAACAAATAGGAAATGTATATATATGTTTTTAAATTGGAAAAGCCGTGGCACTGGGGCAGTTCCACTCTCTTGACCTTGGAAGTCCAGGTCCAGTGGTACAAACTGGGGTCTTCCTTGGTTACAGTGGATGTCCGTGTCCGCTGTTCATGGACTATTGCAGAACAACCTTCCTGGCTGTCAATCTCACTGTAGATCTCTTCCCCCCAGTCCTCCGGAGCTGGACAGGCACGTCCCTCTCTCACCGGGGTATGAGGCCCACCAGCTACCTCACCTGGTTTAGCCCGCCTGTCGAAGCGGTGCATCGGGGGGTGGCCGCTGTCGCATGCAAACAGCTACTTGGAGCCACAGGTGTCCGGTGGGGACCAAAGGTGAGTGAGCTGCCCCAGAATGGACACAACAAGCCCTTTCACCAAAGGTGCTACTTTCCCTGGACATCTCCTGCTTAATAGTGACAACAATGTACTGTTTAGGATTCATTGTGTGCAGAGCACATGTATGGTATGTAATTTCTGCGTGACTAGACTCTTTTATGATACATTCACTTGAGTACAGACAGCTCCCACTCCCTATCAGGTCTCTCTCACCCCATTACAATGGGGAAAAAAACAGATGAACCGAGTCCAAAATTGCTCCCCTCTCTGCAACCAACCAAAACAAACTGGAGGAACAACAGCTTTTGGCTTTAAGAAATGCAATGTGAAGGACTAGTTTACTTACAGGTCAGAAGCCACTTCCTCCGTTGACAATTGTTGATTGAGGGACGCAGCAGCTCTTTCCCATTGGTTGCCTTGCTCGCCATGGTAACGGTGTCCGGTTCCAGGCACCTCAGGGGTGTAAGAATAGCAAATGCGAGAGACTTGAGAGCTTTCCTTTGTCTCCAGGGGCTTATCTTCACACTGAGGTTGCAGCCAGTGCTGAAGATCCACTGGGAAGATTTGCTGCAGGTACAGGAGGGCCCAGGTGCACATTTAGCCAAGTACCTGCAGTTCGTGTAACTTGGAGAGACTTACTGAGGTCCCTATTGAGTTTGACATGTTACTGAGTGTATAGTTTTGTAGTTTTTCTAACTTAGGGTGGCCTCGATGTTTGATTGAATGTTTTTACTGTTTGTAAATAAATAGTTATTGTGATTAAATGATTAAGCTGCTCTGCTAAAACGGTTGAATGTCTCCACCTCACTGACAATCAACACTGGCACACCTCAGGAACATGCGCTTAGCCAACTGCTCTACTCTCTCTACACCCATGACTGTGCCCAGGCATAGCTCAAATGCCATCTATACATTTGCTGATGGTACAACCATTGTTGGCTGAATTTCAGATGGTGACCAGAGGGCGTACAGGAGCGAGAAATATCAGCTAATCGAGTGGTTTCTAGCAACAGCCTTGCACTCAACGTCAGTAAGACCAAAGAGCTTATTGTGGAATTCCAAAAGTGTAAGATGAGAGAACACACGCCAGTCCTCATGAGGGATCAGATGTAGAAAGAGTGAGCAATTTCAGCTTTCTGGGTGTCAATAGCTCTAACTATCTATCCTAGATCTGACAAATCAATACGGCTACAAAGAAGGCATGACAGCGGCTATATTTCATTGAGAGTTTGAGGAGATCTGGTACATCAGCAAATTTCTACAGATGTACTGTGGTGGGCATTCCAACTGGCTGCATCTCCGTCTGGTGGGGAGGGGGTCCACTGCCCAGGATCAAAGTAGGCTTGCAGAGAGTTGCAAACTCAATCAGCTCCATTACAGGCACTAGCCTCCGTTGTATCCAGGACATCTTCAAGGAGCCATTAATCACATAAACCATCATTAAAGACATATCCTCCATTGCTACCAACAGGGAGGAGGTGCAGGAGCCTGAAGACACACACTCAGTGATTCAGCAACAGCTTCTTCCCCTCTGCCATCAGGGAGGGGGTACAGGAGCCTGAAGGCACACACTCAGCGATTCAGGAACAGCTTCTTCCCCTCTGCCATCAGGGAGGAGGTACAGGAGCCTGAAGACACACACTCAGCGATTCAGGAACAGCTTCTTCCCCTCTGCCATCAGGGAGGAGGTACAGGAGCCTGAAGACACACACTCAATGATTCAGGAACAGCTTCTTCCCCTCTGCCATCTGATTTCTGAATGGACATTGAACCCATGAACACTACCTCACTACTTTTTTATTTCCATGTTTGCACTACTTATTTAACTATTAAATATATATACTTACTGTAATCCACGTATTTTTCTCTATTATTATATATTGCATTGAACTGCTGCTGCTAAGTTAACACATTTCACCACAGATGCCGGTGATATTAAACCTGATTCTGATTCTGATATGCTTATTCATAATCACTGTCTTCTGTCTCACTTACCAAACCCGTGAACCTGCTTCCTCATATCAAAGGGACATTTCTAACACAGTAAAACGCCCCAAGCAGTTTCAGCAAATCTTGACTCGGGTCACTTTAGGAGACACGGAACACAGGACTTAGGACTGTCGTGGTCCCAACTGAACAGCACCAGGCATCCAAGTTTTGGTACTCTAACTCCCCGAGTACGGTTAGCTGCCGCTGTGCCTTTAAGACTCAGACTGACAATTATTGCCTGCCACATTCCTTCATGGAAAGTCTGTCCTTAAAGGCTTCGGCTGAGCACTCTGTGCTCAATCATAGGAGTCCCATTTCTAGTACTACTGGTTGTGATTCTGCCTTTGGATTTTGTTTGTGACAGCTTGTTTATTTCAAGTCTGAGTTAATTCTAGACCTTACTCTGCACTTGGGTTCACCACCACCCATAGAACAGGCCCTCCAGCAGCGGTGTCTGTGCCAGCCACACCCAGTAGGCATGTAATGTTGGCAATGGAAGTATGGCGACACTTGTGGACTGCCTCCAGCACAATCCTCGCCGATCTGATTTGATCAAACAGCATGTTTCCCTGTATGTTTCGATGCACATGTGACAAATAAAGCTAATCTTTAATAGAGCAATAGAGTCATCAAACACTAACGCACAGAAAAATGCCCTTCGGCCCATCTATTCCATGCCAAACCACTAACCTGCTGGGACCTGCTAACTTTTATTGCTTGCACAAATTGTCTTTTTTTCTGCACATTGGGTGTTTGATGGTCTTTTTTAAAATTAATTCTTTTGGATTTCTTTGTTCTGGAGCTGCTGTAAGGAGACAAAGTATACATACTTTGATAATAAATGTACAATGAACTTTGAACTTTGACCATTGCCCTCCATAGCCCATCTATACATGTACCTGTCCAAATTTCTCTTCAATGTTGAAATCGAACCTGCATCCACCCCTTGAGCTGACAGCTGGTCCCACTTTCTCACCACCCTCTGAGAGAAGACGTTCCCCCTCCTAAAGGTGGGAGGCGGAGCGGAGATATGTCTGTACCAAATGAGGTGTAAGATGCTCCTTCTCTCCGCTAGCCTGCAGGTCACCCCTGGACAAGGTGCTTCCCCCCCCCCACCCCCCACCTCCGATCAAGGTTACGTGAAGCCATGGGAGCAGGTGGTGGACGGTCGTATGGGCAGCCGGTGCATATCACAAGTCCTGGTCATGTGACCACCAACGCCAGGCAGACAATCTCTGAAGAATATTGATAATGGCTAGGGTCACCCATCTTGTAAAGACACTGCCCAGAAGAAGGCAATGGCAAACCACTTCTGTAGAAAAATTTGCCAAGAACAATCATGGTCATGGAAAGACCGTGATCACCCATGTCATATGACATGGCACATAATGATGATGTCACATGACGTGGCACATAATGATGTGTTCCACCATCCTCTATCTAAATAAACTACCTCTGACATCCTCCTATACTTTCTTTTAATCACCTTAAAATTATGCTCCCTCATACTAGCCAATCAAACCCTGGGAAAAAGGTGCTGGGAGTCCACTGTGACCCACTTATCACCTCTGTCAAGTCACCTCTCCTCCTCCTTTGTTGTAAAGAGAAAACCCCTAGCTCACTGAATTTATCCTTTTAAGACATGCTCTCTCATCGAGACAGCATCCATTTAAATCTCCTCCGCAACCCTCTCCAAAGCTTCTACATCCTTCCTATAATGAGATGACCAGAACTGAACACAATATTTCAAGGCACTGAGTAACAGCACAGTGGGTATGCACCCAGTAGGACAAGCCCTTAAAAACCTGCAAACTGTAGAGAATTGAAAAGCAGGGAGGTTATTTTTCCCTTGAATAAGATTGTCAATCTTTCCCCAGGCATTAAGTAGGCTGGGTATTTAGAAGGCAATATTTATGTGAAAGTCCATACTTAACACACATTAATTACAGATTAGTATTACTTCCACTAGCCCTGCGGTGACGAAACAGACAGCTGCATTTTTAGCATTCAAAGAACTCAAAGAAGCTTGTGAAATTCTTATGACAAGTTGGGATTTGAGTTCGAAAAAGGCAGAACATGGATATACAACTGAAGAAATTCTGCAGATGCTGGGAATCCAGAGCAACACACACAAAATGCTGGAGGAACTCAGCAGGTCAGGCAGCATCTATGGAAATGAATAAACAATCAGATTTTCAGACCGAGATCCTTCTTCAGGACTAGAAAGGAAGGGGGAAGATGCCAGAATAAAAAGGTGGGGGGAGGGAAGGAGGAGAGGTGGAAGCTGATAGGTGAAGCCAGGTGAGTGGGAAAGGTCAAGGGTTGGAGAGGAAGGGATCTGATAGGAGAGGAGAGTGCACCATAGAAGAAAGGGAAGGAGGAGAGGTCCTGGGGGAGGTGACAGGAAGATGAGAAGAGGCCACAGTGGGAAGTAGAAGAAGAAAGGAGGGGGAGGGAAAATATTTTTACCAGAAGGAAAAATCTTAGTCATGCCATCAGGTTGGAGGCTACCTAGATGGAATATAAGGTATTGCATCTCCACACTGAGGAGGGCCCAATCATTGTACAAGAGGAGACCGTGAACTAATATGTCAGAATGAGAATGGATATTGGAGTTAAAATGTTTGGCCACTGGGAAATTCTGCTTCTGGTGGGTAGAGCAGAGGTGCTCGATGAAGTGGTCCCCCAGTTTATGTCTTGTTTTACCACATAAGCAGCACCGGACACAATAGACAACCCCAACAGGTTTGCAGGTGAAGTACTGCCTCACCTGGAAGGATGGTTTGAGGCCCTGATTGGAGGTGAGGGAAGTGAGGGAGGAGCTGAAAGGGCAGGTAAGGAAAAGATGAATGGATAAGGGATTCACTGAGGGAGTGACCCCTGTGGAAAGAGGAAGGGGGGAAGGTAATCGTTTGGTGGTAGGATCCCTTTGGAGATGGCAGGAGTTGCAGAGGATGATGTTATGGATATGGAGGTTCATGGGGCGGTAGGTAAGAATAAGAGAAACTCTATCAACGTTTGTTAACGTGGAGCAAAGATGGGGCATCACAGTAGCATAGATACCAGGCTGGGTCATTTGATTCCAAACTATTGGTTTATTGATCATTACAGAATGTCTCTCTGGTGCTTCCCACTCCTTCCCCCCTCCCTTCCCCTTTTCCCAACCATAATTCCCCTCTCCCTGCCCCCTTCCCACTCTCAGTCCACAATAGAGACCCAGATCAGAATCAGGTTTATCATCACTCACATATGTCATGAAATTTGTTTTTTTTTGTGGCAGCAGTACAGTGCAATACATAAAATTACTACAGTACTGTGTAAAAGTCTTAAGCACCCTTTATATATATATATATGTGCCTAAAACTTTTGCACAGTAATGTATGAAATTCAAACTTCTCAAACATTGAAATCGAGCTCACATGCACCACTTGAGCTGGCAGCTCATTCCACACTCTCACCACCCTCTGAGTGAAGAAGTTCCCCTCAGGTTCCTCTTAAACATTTCACCTTTCACCCTTGACCTCCCAGAACGTACTAATCCTTACAGACAGCAGCGGGAATTGAGCCCCGATCTTCTGATGGCTCGCGCGGTGAAGTGTTACACTAACTGCTACTTTGCCGTGCTCCCAGCACTGAAAGCTGGCCAGGAGGCAGCTGTGGAGAAAGAAATCGAACTTCGGGTTCGAAAGGATAGCGATCTGCAGCATTATCTCCAATTCCTGAACACAAGAGATTCTGCAGATGCTGGAAATCCAGAGCAACACACTCAAAATACGGTCAGCCAGCATCTATGGAGGGGAATAGAGAGGTAATGTTTTGGGCCAAGATCCTTCATCAGGTCCTATTGGCTCTTTATTCCTCTCCATAGACGCTGCCTGTCCTGCTAGCTCCTCCAGCCAGTTGTATTTTATTTTATTTAGCGATACTGTGCGGAGTCAGCCTTTCGGGCCATGGTGTACAAACCCCGACAAACCCAATTAACCCTAACCTAATCACAGGACAATTTTCAATGACCGCGCGCTGGTACATGCTTGGACAGTGGGGGGAAACCAGAGTACCTGGGGGAAGCCCTGCATTCCACAGGGAGGATACACAGACAGCGCTGGAATTGAATTCCAAACTCCGGAACACCCCAAGCTTTAAGGATGTCATGTTGAGGCTTTATAAAGCACTGGTGAGGCCTCACTTGGAGTATCGTGAGTCATTTTAGGCCCCCCTGTCTAAGAAAGGATGTGCTGAAGCGGCAGAGGGCTCAAAGGAGGTTAACAAAAATGATTCCGTGTTGAAAGGTCTGCCGTATGAAGAGTGATTGATGGCTCTGGGCCCCTACTTGCTGGAATTCGGAAGATTGAGGGGGGATCTCATCGAAATTAGCGAATGTTGAAAGGCCTTGATAGGGTGCATGTGGAGGGAATGTTCCCTACGATGGGAGAGTTTAGGACCAGGTCATAGCCTCAGAATAGCGGGGGGGGGGAGGGGGGGCATCCTTTTAGATCAGGGAGGAATTTTTTTAGCAGAGAGTGATGAATCTGTGGAATTTGTTGCGTCAGGTGTCTGTGCAGGCCAAATCACTGGAGATATTTAAGGCAGAGGTTGACAGATTCTTGGTTAGTCAGGGTGTGAGGGGATGCGGGGAGAAAGCAGGAGATTGGGAGTGAGAGGGAAAATGATGGAATGGGGGGCAGACAATGGGCCAAATGGTCTAAGTCTGCTCCTTTATCTTATGGTTTTATGTTGACAGTGTTGCGCTATCGTGGCATTGATACCATACAACTCCAATTCCTCCTCCACAGATGCTGACTGACCAGTTTTTCCTGTTTGTGCAGCCGGGAGGAGAGTAATTTAAGATGATCAAAGGAAAAGTTACAGGAGTGATGAACGGTATTTCAACCAGCCATGAGCTGTGATACGATACAGAAAGGCATACTGGCTAGGTCCAGGTCTCTTTGGGGGAATGTGGGGGTGGATTTTGTTGTTGTTTGTGTGGAGGGGGTGTCAGTGCTTCTGCATCCACAAGTGGGGGGTCGTTGAAGTTCTGATGTTTCTATCATTCAATCTTTGGGTTTTTTCCTCTCTGTTTGGTGGATGTCTGTGAAGAGTAGGAGTTTCAGGTTGTAGACTGTATACATTCTCTGATATTAAATTGAGCCATTTGATTTGTCACATGTGAATCGAAACATACAGTGAAATGCGTAATTTTACGTCAAAAATTCTCAGTGGCTGGGTTCTCTCAGAAAAATAACAAAAATTGTTTATGTTTAAAGATACGGTGAGGATCAGGCCCTTCGAGTCGTGCCTCCCAGCAACCCACTGAACTTCCACTAGCCTAATCACAGGGCAAATTACAATGAAGAAGTAATCGACTAACCGGTACGTCTTTGACTGTGGGAGGAAACCGGAGCACCCGGAGGAAACCCTGGTGCACACGGGAAGGAATATACAAACATTGCTTACAGACAACCACACCATAAGAAATTAACTCCAAACTCCAACAGCCTGAGCTGTGATAGCGTCACGCTAATGGCTACGTTACCATGGTGCCCAACATGTGTAATAGTACACACATGTGACGGTCGAGGTGGATTTTTTTAACACAGTGAGTGGTGGGTGTGTAGAACACACTGCCAGGGGCAGTGGTAGAGGCAGATACATCAGGGGCATTTAAGAGACTCCTAGCTAGATACATGGATGATAGAAAAATGGAGATTATGCAGGAGGGAGGGGTTAGATTAATCTTAGAGTTAGTCAACACAACACCGTGGACTGAAAGGTTTGTACCGTGCTATAATGTTCAATGTTCTATAGTACTGAGCAAAGTTTTAGGCACGTACATATCGCCAGGCTGCCCTGAAACGTTTGCACAGACCGGTATTTGTCAACGTGGAGTTGAGAGCGAGTTTGTAAATCCGGCAGAAGTAAAGGACGTCGGGAATGGCGAGGATGGAGCACCACAGGAGGGGTGTGGGACAGGTGGCAGAGAAGGAGTGTTGAGGGGGCATTAGCGCAGGTGCAGACACACCCAGTCCTGAGACACCAGGCAAGGTCATTTAATTCCAAACAATTGGTTTATTGATCATTACAGAATGTCTCTCTGGTGCTTCCTGCTCCCTCCCCTCTCCCTTCCCCTTTTCCCAACCATGATTCCCCTCTCTCTGCCCCCTTCCCACTCTCAGTCCACAATAGAGACCCAGATCAGAATCAGGTTTATCATCACTCACATATGTCAGGAAATTTGTGTTTGTTTTTGCGGCAGCAGTACAGTGCAATACATAAAATTACTACAGTACTGTGCAAAAGTCTTAGGCCACCTGGCTGTATATACTGCATGTGCCTTAAGACTTTAGCACAGTACTGTGTGCTCTATGTGGTGTCAGACGATGTGTTACCCAGAAGTAATTTCTAGATGCTGATATTGGCAATGGTTCATTACTGTCACATGGACCCGGATACAGTGAAAAGCCTGTCTTGCCTACAGACAACTAACTTTAAATTCCTCGGTGTTATCATTTCTGAGGGCCTGTCCCGGGCCCAGCACGAAGATGCAATTACGAAGAAAGCATGGCAGTGCCTCTAATTCATTAAGATTTTGCGAAGATTCGGCATGACATCTAAAACTTTGACAAAGTTCTATAGATGTGTGGTGGAGAGTATATTGACTGGTTGCATCACAGCTTGGTGTGGAAAAACCAATGCCCTTGAATGGAAAATCTTACAAAAAGCAGTGGCTTCAGCCCAGTTCATAATGGGTAAAGCTCTCACCACCACTGAGCACATCTACACGTAACATTATCGGAGGAAAGCAGCATCCATCATCAGTGATCCCCACCCAGAACATTCTCTCTTCTCATTGCTGCCCTCAGGAAAGAGGTACAGGAGCCTCAGGACTCACACCATCAGGTTCAGGAACAGTTATCACCCCTCAACCATCAGGCTCTTGAATCAAAGAGGATAACTTCACTTAACTTCACTCGCCCCATCATTGAAATGTTCCCACAACCAATAGACTCACTGTCAAGGATTCTTCATCTCATGTCCATGATATTTATTGTTTATTTATTATTATTTCTTTCATTTTGTATTTACACAGTTTGTTGTCTTTTGCACGCTGGTTGGCGTAGCCTTCCACTGCTGCCACCAGGAAGAGGTACAGGAGCCTCAGGACTCACACCATCAGGTTCGGAAACAGTTATTAACCCTCAACCATCAGGCTCTTGATTCTGTTATAATTACTGGATTTATTGAGTATGCTTGCAAGAAAATGAATCTGAGTTGTATATGGTGACATATATGTATTTGATAATAAACTTACTTCGAACTTTGTTGATACAGATCAAATCACTACACAGTGCATTGGAGTGCCACAGGAGTTCCCAGACTGGGGTCCACGGACCCTCAGTTAATGGTGGAGTCCATGGTATAAAATGGTTGGGAACCCCTGAAGTAGAACAAGATAAGAACAGCTGCAGAGAAAGTGAAGTTCAGGTAAACAATAAGGGAATGACTGTAGACTTTAGGAAGGTGAACTGCCCTCCTCTGCTAATACATGGCTCCTCCTTAGAGAGAGTTAAGTGCACCAAGTTCCCAAGAGTTCACATTGTGGATGACCTGACTTGGTCCCTTAATATCACCTCCTTGAACAAGAAGGCACAGTAGCATCTCCAGTTTCTAAGGAGATTGAGGCAAGCGAGTCTCCCCAACCTCATCTTAACTGACTTTCACAGGAGAACTATTGAGAGCGTCCTGACAAGTTGCATCTCCATCTGGGATGGGAGCAGCCAAACATCGGACCAGAAATCCCTACAATGGACTGTGAGAATGGCCGAGAGGATCATAGGGGTCTTCCCGCCATCCATCGGGAACACTTATCAGGAATACTGCGTACGCAGGCCCTCAATACCATCCAGCATCCTCTTTGACTTTCTATCATCGGGCAGGGGACTCCGATGCATAAAGACAAGAACGGTCAGGATGGGAAACAGTTTCTTCCCTCAGGCCATCAGGCTACTGAACTCCCTGCCACATCACATTCAAAGTGTCGCCAGTTCATCTGTTCTGTATTTTACAATATTTAATTTATGTGCTTTAGTTTGTTTATTTATGTGTAATCCAGCTGTAGATTTCATCCTTGCTGTCCTAAGTTTTTGTGTGTTATGTGTACCTCTGTGCTTTACAATGTGAAACGTTGTCTCCTTTGACAGTAAACATGTATACAGTTAAATGACAATAAGTTTGACTTGACGAAGGGGCAGGATCATGATTGGCTGCAGTTGCCCTTCCAACCGGATGAAGCAAGTACTATAACGAAGTTTAAAAGGCATTCATACAGGTCCCTGGAGACGAAGGTTGTAGAGGATGTGGATCCAAAGCTGGAAAATTGGACTATCGGTGGGTGGAAGGCACGTGAACAACTTGTGTTGACAGGTCTGCTTCTGTTTTGTATAACTCCAACTATGTCAGGAATTCTGTTCTTTTTCAGCCTCTGTTAAACCAAATCCATATTCTACACCTTCTTACTGGCCCCCGTAAAACCCTTTGGGTGAATGCACGTGGATGAAAGATTCAAAGTTCATTTATTATCAAAGTATGAATCCAGTAAACAACCTGAGACTTGTCTTCCCACAGACAGCCACAAAACAAAGAAACACTGTGGAACTCGTTAAAAGGGTCGGCACAACATTGTGGGCTGAAGGGCCTGTACTGTTCTATGTTCTATGCTCTATGTTCTAAACGTGTATAGACAGAGCGGAGCCAGTCTTTCACCCTCCAGTTTTGACTGGGCTTTGTAATTCATTTTATTGACTTTTTCATTCCATAACAAGTCCCCACCTCTGTAACCTTCAACAGCCACACAGTCTCCCGACAGTCCAGAGCTCGAGGTGACGCATCACTGTAATCGTTCCAACACTACAGCTGCGCTGTCAGCTGTCTTCACCATAAACTCTGGGATTCCTTCCAAAACCCACTCTCTACTTTTCTCTCTCTCTTTGCCTCTTTTCTCCCTCTCCCTCTCTCTCTCTCCCCCTCTCCCTCTCCCTCTCTCCCTCTCCCTCTCTCTCTCTCCCCCTCTCCCTCCACTCCCTCTCTTTATACCACCCTCTTTCTCTTTTCTCTCTCTCTTTCCCTCTTCTCTCTCCCTCCCCCTCTCCCTCTCTCTCTCTCCCTCCCCCTCTCCCTCTCTCTCCCCCTCTCCCTCTCCCTCTCTCTCTCTCTCTCTCTCTCACTCTCCCCCCTCCACTCCCTCTCTTTGTACCACCCTCTCTCTTTCTCTCTTCTCTCTCATGCCCTGCGCTCTTCCACTCTCTTTCCCTTTGTCTCTCTCACTCTCTTTTTCCTCCTTCTCTCTCTTTCTCCACTCTCTCCCACTCCCTTCTCCCCTCTCCCTCTCTCCTTCTCTCCCCTCCCCTGGATCAACAGTTCCGTGCGAACTGCACTTACTGTACAACACAGAGCTTACGTCGCTGGTAACCAACAGGAACTCAAGAAATGAGGCTATGATCTGCACAAAGTCATCAAGGAGCAAACCGACAATACAGAGACAAGATTCAGACTCAACTTTCCACCAACAACACACGCAATGTATGGCAAGGTCTGCACACCATCACAGACTTCAAAGGTAAACGCAGTGGTGCAGTCTCTTTCACAGATGAGCTAAGTCTTTTTTGTTCTCGGTTCAATGTTGCCAACACTGAGCCCCCGAGGAGAGTCACAAGGCTGCGGGACCGGACGGTATCACAGGGCGGCTACTCCCTCTGTGGCACAACTGGCAGGTGTGTTTACATACATTTATAATCTCTCCCTCTCCTAGTTTAGAGTGCCCTCCTGTTTCACAACATCCACCATTGTCCCTATAGCTAAAATGACCGAGGTAACATGTCTGAACAACTAGAGTCCTGTCGCACTCCCCTCAATAATAAGCAAATGCTTTGAGAGGCTGGTCAAGGATTACATCTGCAGCTTGTTACCACCCAAACTAGACCCCCTACAATTTGCCTACTGACACAACTGATCGACAGACACTCAATAACCACTGCTCTACACACGGTCCTTACACATCTGGAGAAGGATGCTTATGTGAGAATGCTGTTCTTGAACTACAGTTCAGCATTCAACACCATAATTCCCTCCAGGCTTGACAAGAAGCTCATAGACCTCGGCCTTCACCCTGCCTTGTGCAGCTGGATCCTGGACTTCCTGTCTGATCACTGGCAGGTGGTAAGAGTGGGTTCCCTCACCTCTGTCCCTCTGACCCTCAACACAGGAGCCCCTCAGGGCTGTGTACTGAGTCCCCTCCTTTACTCTCTGTATACCCATGACTGTGTCACCACCCACAGCTCCAATCTGCTAATTAAATTATCTGACGACACTACACTGATTGGCCTAATCGCAAATAATAATGAGGCAGCTACAGAGAAGCCGTCACCACCCTGACACAGTGGTGTCAAGAAAACAACTTCTCCCTCAACATCACAAAAACAAAGGAGCTGGTTGTGGATTACAGGAGGAATGGAGACAGGCTAACCCCTATTGACATCAATGGATCGAGGGTTGAGAGGGTGAACAGCTTTAAGTTCCTCGGCATCCACATCACCGAGGACCTCACGTGGCCTGTACACACCAGCTGTGTGGTGAAAAAAGCACAACAGCGCCTCGTTCACCTCAGACAGTTGAGGAAGTTTGATATGGGCCCCCAAATCCTTAGAACTTTCTATAGGGGTACGATTGAGAGCATCCTGACTGGCTGCATCACTGCCTGGTATGGGAACTGTACCTCCCTCTATCGTGAAACTCTGCAGAGAGTGGTGCAGACAGCCCAGTGCATCTGTAGATGTGAATTTCCCATGATTCAGGACATTTACAAAGACAGGTGTGTAAAAAGGACCCGGGGGATCATTGGAGACCAGAGTCACCCCAACCACAAACTGTTCCAGCTGCTACCATCCGGGAAACGGTATCGCAGCATAAAGACCAGGACCAACAGGCTCCGGGACAGCTTCTTCCACCAGGCCATCAGACTGATTAATTCATGCTGACACAACTGTATTTCTATATTATATTGACTGTCCTGATGTATCTACTGTTTATTCGACATTACTATAAATTGCACATTGCACATTTAGATGGAGAAGTAATGTAAAGATTTTTACTTCTTGGGAAAGTGAAGGATGTAAGAAATAAAGTCAATTCAATTCATTTCATTCATGATAGCTACCTCATTTGCTGAGGTTTGGGTCACCTGCTCTAATGTTTTCTCAGGATTCTGGAGACCAAGTACTC
Organism: Hemitrygon akajei; assembly: GCF_048418815.1. Lineage (NCBI taxonomy): Eukaryota > Metazoa > Chordata > Chondrichthyes > Myliobatiformes > Dasyatidae > Hemitrygon > Hemitrygon akajei. The sequence goes on along the minus strand of NC_133130.1, from coordinate 128,720,594 downwards.
AACACCATTTCCCTGTCCTGACGAAGGGTCTCGGCCCGAAACGTCGACAGTGCTTCTCCCTATAGATGCTGCCTGGCCTGCTGCGTTCCACCAGCATTTTGTGTGTGTTGTTGTTACCATTTCCCTGTTCGTTTATTCGTTCATCATGTGCCATATCGTATGACATGGACGATCATGACCACGATTGTTCTTGATGAATTTTTTCTACAGAAGTGGTTTGCCATTGCCTTCTGGACAGTGTCTATACAAGTCGGGTGACCCCGGCCATTATCAATACTCTTCAGAGACTGTTGCCTGGTGTCAGTGGCTGAATAACCAGGATTCACACTGGCTGCTCCCATGGTTTCACGTGATCCTGACCATGGGGGCTAAGCAGGTGCTACACCTTGCCCAAGGGTGACCTGTAGGCAGGCGGAGGGAAGGAGTACCTTACACCTCCTTTGGTAGGGACCTATCTCCACCCTGCCACACAATGTCATTGCATTACCAAGAAAAGTCCCACCTAAATGAAAGTAGTTGCTCTTTTTCCAATTTCCCAACCAATGAGTCGATGCCCCCCTCCCCTGTGGGCTCTTCTGTTTGGAATCAGAATCAGGTTTAATATCACCAGCGTATGTGAAATTGGTTAACTTTGGGGCAGCAGTACAGTGTAATACATAATAATAGAGAAAAAATGTGTATTACACTAAGTGTGCGTGTGCATATATAAATTAAGTAAGAAGTGCAAAAACAGAAATAAAAAATAGTGAGGTAGTGTTCATGGGTTCAGTGTCCATCCCCTGCCCCACCATACCAGACGGTGATGCAGCCGGTTAGAATACTCTCCACCGTACATCTGTAGAAATTTTCGAGTGCCTTTGGTGACATACCAAATCTTCTCAAACCCCTAATGAAATATAGTTCTTTGTAGCTGTATCAATATGTTGGGTCTAGAATAGATCCTCAGAGATATTGACACCCAGGAACTTGAAAATGCTCACTCACTCCACTTCTGATCCCTCGATGAGGACTGGTGTGTGTTCCCTCGACTTACCCTTTCTGAAGTCCACAATCAGTCTTAAAATCAGGCTTTAAAGGTAATGATGAACGATGAGCTTTATTTATTGCATGTACAATGAAAATCCAAAACACTGTAAAATACGGCATTTGTGTCGGGGACCACACAGACCGAAAATAGTGTTGGGGGTAGTCCACGAGGGTTGCCAGACTCTTGGTGCTGACATAGCATGCCTACAACCTGTACATCTTCGAAATGTGGGAGGAGACCAGAGCACCAGGAGGAAACACCAGACAGACAACGACATGAATGGAACCCCAATTGGAGATCGCTGGAGCAGTTAAGTGTTTGCACTAACTGCTACACTGGGAATTAATGCATCGTTAAGTTTGTGATTAGAAGATAGAACATAGAACAGTACAGCACAGTGCCGGCTTTCTGGCCCACTATGTTGTGCTATCCCTTAACCCACTCTAAGATCGATGTAACCCTTCCCTCCCTCATACCACACCATTTTTCTTTCACCCATCTGCCTACCTAAGAATCTCCTCTATGTCCCTAATGTATCGGTATTCTTTAAGAATATCTGGCATTTTATTGTTAGAATTAGAATGAGATGCAAAAGCATTTGCCTATCGCTCTATCATCAATCCCCTGCTCAAGCCTTTTTGCCTTGTTTTAATTTGTTTAACGGGAGGTGCTGTAGTGTGGCATCCAGTGTTTCATCGGTGGTATGACTGACTAGAAATGGACCATCATTTTGCAGACATGTTGCTCAGTATTTAGGACAATATATGTGTTTTTTTTGGTGTGACTTTTTTTTGCTTGCTAGTTTGAATGTGCTATGAATATTTTGCATCTGGGCCCCAGAGGAACACTGTCTTGTTCGGCTGTATTCGTGTATGGTTGAGTGATCATTAAACTCAATTTGATTTGATTTCAAAGTTCAAAGTAAATTTACCATCAAATGCATATACGTCACCAGATACAGCCCTGACATACGTTTTCTTGCGAGCATATTCAGTAAATCCATAACAGAAAAATAACCGTAATAGAATCAATGAAAGACCACACCGACTTGGGCGTTCAGTCAGAGTGTAGAAAACAACAAACTGCAAATACACAAAGAAGAAACAAGTAATAACAATAAATAAATAAATAAACAATAAATATCGAGAGCATGAGATGAAGAGCCCTTGAAAGTGAGTCTATTAGTTGTGGGAATATTTCAATGACGGGGCAAGTGAAGTTAAGTGAAGTTATCCCCTCTGGTTCAAGAGCCTGATGTTTGAGTAATAACTGTTCCTGAACGTGGTGATGTGAATCCTGAGGCTCCTGTACCTTCTTCCTGGCGGCAGCAGTGAGAAGAGAGCAGGACTTGGGTGGTGGTTGTCCTCGTTGATGGACGTTGCTTTCCTGTGACAAGGCTTTGTGTAGATGTGCTCGAAGGTGGTTGCACTGGAAGACCCACATCACCAGGTTCTGGAACAATGACTTTCTTACAGCCATCAAATTGTGGAACTGATCTGCACAAGTCCAACCCCTGCAGCAGGTGTGGAACTGCAGAACACCTCAGGCACTGTCATATGGACTTGTCTCTGATTGTGCATCTTCATTTGCACTAAAGTCTTGTTTTCACACAGGCTCCACAGTCATGTATTATTTATATACAAATTGAGGTTTAAGTTTATTGTCATTCATACACATGTGTACAGCTAAATGAAACATCGTACCTCTGGGGCCAAAGTGCATACATATAGACACTCATGAAACATATAGTTAAGATGCAGCACACAAAGCTCTGATAAAGCGCCAGACAATACCAGCACAAGTCCTTGAGTGGCCTGGCCTGAAGATCGATGGTGCGTAGGATGCTCCGGAGCCATGTTTCTGTGAGAACAAGCATGCAGCAGTCCTCGTTTTATGGTGGGTCAGTTGCAAATGAAGGTGATTCACTTTGTTTCTGCTGTCTGTTGTCTGTACTTCTCTCTGCCTACAATGCTGCTGTACCTGTAACACACCTGTTTCTACAAGCATTGTGCGTGCTTGGCTTCACTTATACCAGTGCCTAAGAAGAGCGTAGTAACCTGTCTCAGTGACTATCATTCAGTAGCATTTACATCTCCTGTGATGATTTGCTTTGAGAGGCTGGTGATGAAACATATCAACTCCTGCCTGAGCAGCGCCCTCGCAGGTGAAACACAGAAACTAAGCTCCTCTCGGGCTCGGGCTGAACTATAGAGGATGGGGAGGAGGTCTGGCCCCTGCACACGTAGCACGCAGACCCACTGGTGTGTGGACATGCCCTGGTGCTCATGAACCAGATCCCCAACTTCGGGTAAATAACCCCACTACCCTGAGGCAGCCTCTCAGGAGAGACGAAGGCTACGGGAGTAAACCCAGTCGGCAAATCCAGAGTGGAGCCCCTCCTTATGGCAGCTCCTGCAGCCAAGCTGGTGCCAAAAATATTGCTCCATAAACTTTCCTTTGGACTACACTGGTGAGCCCGAGAGGGGGATCTTGACAGCTGGGCACCTCAGGATACCTTCCGCCCAGGCTTGTCATGATCATCATCATCACCCATTGTCCTTCGAGACAGACAGATGCCAACCACCACCAACCAACCATTTACAGTGCAAACAGCATTACAAAAGTGAACCAAGAGGTTCTCCAGATGCTGGAAATCCAGAGCAACACACACAGAATGCTGGAGCGTTTCAGATCGAGACCCTTCATCAGGACTGCAAAGGAAGGGGGAAGAATGCCAGAATAAGAAGGTGGGGAGAGGGAAAAGAGGAAGAAGGTGATAGGTGGGTGGAAAAGAAAGAATCTGGTTGGAGAGGAGCGTGGACCATGGGAGAAAGGGAAGAAGGAGGAACACCGGGGGTGATGATTGGAAGGTGAGGAGAAGAGGTAAGAAACCAAAAATAATGGCTTAACATAAAGACCCTCCACCCTGATGAAGGGTCTCGGCCCAAAACATCAACTGTACTTCTTCCTATAGATGCTGTCTGGCCTGCTGTGTTCCACCAGCATTTTGTGTGTGTTGCTTGAATTTCCAGCATCTGCAGATTTCCTCGTGTTTGCAGGCTTAAGATATTGACAGTACAGTGCAGTGCAGGTTGGGGATGGGGGCTAGCTAGAATGTTTGATCTTAACTAGAAAGTTTGATTTTAACTTCCACTTGACTTGACCAGCCTCCAAAATGACCATAACCTTGTTGTGGTTTGGAGGCTTATGTGCCTCAACGACCCGGAGAGCTACGTTGGCTGGAGTCAGGGATTTATGCTTTGGCTCTCGGTAGGGTCACTCAATCCAAACGGGTCAAAGGGTAGAGGCCAGACTAAGGGTGGTCCACCGGTCCTCCAGGTTTGGGGGTTCAGCTCAGGGATAACAACCCTGACCGGTCAAACAAAACTGTTACGGAAACAGCAATGAAGAATCCTTCTACATCCGAGTACAACGGTATTCCTGAGTGTTTGTTTGTCTGACAGTAGTGAAAACCGAGGGGAAGCTAGTGACACGATGAAGGAAGCCCTGACCACCACCAGAGATGGAGGATCTTCACTGCTGCCCCAAATGCCAACAGCCTAACACGCAGAGAGTATGCCACTTAAATTAATACAATGTAAGATCCTATAAATTAGCGATTCATCGTTCACTAGACAACGAACAGCAACGATGTTTTCTGTAGGACCCCTCACTGAGCAGGATAATGGGAAGAGCGCCCATGATCTGTGAAGCAGTGACCCTGCGAGAGCAGCTGGGCGTTCAGAGTGAGCTCTGAACAACAAGACAGTACGCTATTCCCTCGACTCTGCCCTGGGAGCGCTTGTACTTCACCGAGAAGCAACTCTAGACACAGCTGTGTGACTCAGGCGACACTGAGCCGTAGCTGCTGACACTAAAAACAATTGTGTGCGGAGCTTCGGTGACATGGTCCAAGGATGCCGCTGAACAGAAGCTCTGCTGTGTAAGCAGAGCCTGTGTTCCCATCTGGGCTTTGCAGTGTGTGTGTGTCTTTGCTCACTGCTGGTTATCTGTGAGTCTCCCTCGATGATTAAGTTTCAAAGTAACCCAGCTGCACATCTTTCTATTGCCAGAAAATTAGTATTGAATTGTCTCTATTCCCCTCGCAGCAGCACAGCCATTAAACCATCAGCCTGTGAAACAATTACAGAGCACCGCTACCTTGGTGTATCTTTGTCGTGTCCAGTGATGGCGGGAAACCAGTGCAGAGGAGTTTTTAAAGTGGAAAAAGCGTTGCACTGGGGCAGTTCCACTCTCTCGACCGCGGAAGTCCAAGTCTAGTGATTCGAACAAGCTACAGCGGCAGTTTACTGCGAAGTTATTTCCGAAGGAAAGCATCCATAGGCTGATTTTTCATAATGTGAGCCCTTATCAGAAATTGCCAAAATTTCTTATTTCTTTCACATTTTGGTTAATTAGTCTTTTCAATTATTTACAGTCCTGTGCAAAAGTCTTAGGCAGATATCTATAGCTAGGGTGCCTAAGACTCTTGCACGGTACTGTATTTGTCAACATGTCAACGAGTTTGTAAATCTGGCGGGAGCAAAGGATTTTCGGAGTGGTGAGAGTGGAGCACCGCGGGAGGGGTATGGGACAGGTGGCAGAGAGGGAGTGCTGAGAATGGGGATTGGCAAGGATGCAGACACACCCAGCCCTGAGACACCAGGCAAGGTCATTCGATTCCAAACAATTAGTTTATTGATCATTACAGAATGTCTCTCTGGTGTTTCCCACTCCCTTCCCCATTTCCCAGCCATGATTCCCCTCTCCCTGCCCCCTGCCCACTCTCAGTCTACAATAGAGACCCAGATCAGAATCAGGTTTATCATCACTCATGTGTGTCAGGAAATTTGTTTTTTTGCGGCCGCGGTGCAGTGCAATACATAAAATTACATTCCTGTGCACAATACTGTAATTCCATAGGAGTGAATTTTTAAACATAAGAGATTCAATAAATACTCAATAAATCCATAATAGAATAATAACCATAAGAGAATCAATGAAAGACCGCGCCAATTTGTGTGTTCAATCAGTGTGCAAAAGACAACAAAGAGTGCAAATACAAAAAAAAGAAATTTTAACAATAAATAATTATCAAGAGCATATGGGCAGAGAATTCAAAATGCAGAGATGCAAAGGGACTCAGGAGTCCTTGTGCAGGATACCCTAAAGGTTAATCTCCAGGTTGAGTCGGTGGTGAAGAACGCAAGTTCAATATTGGCATTCATTTCTAGAGGTATAGAATATAAGAGCAGGGATGTGATGTTGAGGCTCTAAAAGGCATTCGTGAGACCACACTTGGAGTATTGTGTGCAGTTTTGGGCTCCTTATTTTAGAAAGGATATACTGACGTTGGAGAGGATTCAGAGAAGATTTCATGAGAATGATTCCAGGAATGAAAGGGTTACTGTATGAGGAATGTCTGGCAGCTCTTGGGCTGTATTCCCTGGAGTTCAGGAGAATGAGGGGGGATCTCATAGAAACACTCCGAATGTTAAAAGGCCTGAACCGATTAGATATGGCAAAGTTATTTCCCATGGTAGGGGAGTCTAGGACAAGAGGGCACAACTTCAGGATTGAAGGGCGTCCACTTAGAACAGAGATGTGGAGAAATTACTTTAGTCAGAGGGTTGTACATCTGTGGAATCTGTTGCCATGAGCGGCTGTGGAGGCCAAGTCATTGGGTGCATTTAAGGCAGAGATAGATAGGTTCTTGATTAGCCAGGGCATCAGAGGGTATGGGGAGAAGGCAGGGGAGTGGGGATGACTGGAAAAATTGGATCAGTCCATGATTGAATGGTGGAGCAGTCTCGATAGGCCTACTTCTGTTTCTATATCCTTTGGTCTTATGGTCTAACATGAGATAAAGAGTCCTTTAAGTGAGTCCATTGGTCGAGGGAGCATAGGGCAAGTGAAGTTGAGTGAGCAACACACACAGAAGGCTGGAGGAACTTGCTTCTTTGCAAGTACAAGGGGACATGATTTTAAGGTGATTGGAGGGAAGTCAGAAGTTAGTTGTTTACGCAGAGAGTGGTGGGTGTGTGGAATGTCCTGCCAGGGACGCTGGTGGAAGCAGATACATTAGGTGCATTTAAGAAACTCTTAGATACGCACATGGATGATAGAAAAATGGAGGGAAGGGTTAGACTGAATTTATTTTTATTTTTCATTTAGTGATACACCGCGGAACAGGCCCTTCCAGTCCAACAAGCTGTGCTGCCCAACGACCCACCGATTTAACACCGGCCTAATCACAGGACAGTTTACAATGACCAATTAACCTTCCAACCGGTACACCTTGGACTGTGGGAGGAAACTGGAGCACCTGGAGGAAACCCACACGGTCACGGGGAAGAACATACTAACGTTCTTAGAGAAGATGCCGGAAATGCACTGAGAAGTCCAACGTCCTGGGTTGTAATCGCATTGTGCTAACTCACACACTACTGTAAATCTTAGAGGAGGGTAAAACATCAGCACAATGTTGTGAGCCAAAGGACCTGTACTGTGCTGAAATGTGCTATGTTCAGTCTTCTAACTGTCCATCTCTTCATCGTCATCACCAGCCCTGATGAAGGGCCTCCAGGGTTTTCTATGTGTTGAACAAATTCCATGAAAAATAGAGGGCTATGGGTAAGCCTAGCAATCTCTAAGGTTGGGACATGTTTGGCACAACTTTGTCAGCCGAAGGTCCTGTATTGTGCTGTAGGTTTTCTATGTTTCTATGTCTCAAGACTTTGCTGGGTGATTTGTCATGGGGTCATAGAGTCATAGAACACTACAGTGAAGAAACGGGCCCTTTGGCCCATCTAGTCCATGCTACCATGATCTTCTGCTGAGTCCCATCTAACTACACCAGTACTATATCCCTCCAAAACTCTCCCATCCATACTTATCCAAACATTTCTTAAATGTTCCAATCAAATCTGCCTCCACCGCTTCTGCTGAACGCTCATTCCACCCTCTCACCAGTCTCTGAATGAAGAAGTTCCCCCCCTCCCCCAGGTTCCCCTGCTAACTGTTCAGGGCATCAGAGTTCAGAGTTCAAATCTGCTGCTGCCTATAAGAAAGTTTGTGTATCCTTTCCGTAAGGCGCGAGTCTCCTCGAGGTTCTCCAGTTTTCCTCCACGCTCCAAAGATGTTCCAGTTAGTGGGTTAATTAGTTCATGTAAATTGTCCTGTGATTAAGGTAGGGTTAACAGGTGAGTTGCATTATATATATAAAATTAAATAATATCAATAATTTTACCCTAAACCTCTGACCTCTAGTCCCACTCATCCTGAGGAGAAACTGCAATTTTGTCAGGGTGAATTTACATTCCCTAAATTTCTCTATCAGAGGATTATTTATTCATAAAGAGTCAACATTTTGGGCAGAGACTCTTCATCAGGACTGGAAAGAAGGGAGATTGGGAGAAGTGGGAACTCTTTATTCCTTTCCACTGAAGCTGCCTGACCTGCTGAGTTCTTCCAGCATTTGGAGAGTTGCTCTGGATTTCTTGCATCTGCAGAAGTCAAGGGAACACATACCAGTCCTCAGCGAGAGATCAGAAGTGGAAAATGTGAGCAATTTTAAGTTCATGGGTGTCAATATCTCTGAGGATCTATCTTGGACCCCAACATATGGATGCAGTTACAAAGAAGGCATGAGAGCAGCTATATTTCATTAAGAGTTTGAGTTTGTCACCAAAGACACTCACAAATTTCTACAGATGTACCGTGAGAGCACGCTGACTGTACTTGCAGTGTGTCATCTCTTGCACAGTGCTGCCCACCCTGCTGGGTGCGGCCTTTCATTTATAGTCATTGAGTTTATTGAGTATGCCCACAAGAAAATGAATCTCATGGTTGTATATGGTGACGAAACAGGTTGGCGATGCTAATTCTCCCTCTATCCTTGCCCCTTTTCCTGGCTAGTCACTCCTCCTAGTTTCCCCAGTAGTTCACATACATTGCCCTCCTGTTCTGCAGTTCCTGGGAGTTCACCATTTACACACCCCAAAAGTAAAACAATCCCTTCAGTTCACATGCTCTACTGGTTTGTAACTCATTATAATAAGGATTCTAGACACGGGGATTCCAAACAGTTTCATTTATTTCCACTCACACCGTTACATCGGTTTGTAGACAGCAGAATGTCCCCAAAAGACCCAAGGGGCAGTTTGGGGCATCCTAGAGTAATGCCTGGGTTAGGCGGAGCCGGCACACTCCACCCTACACAGTCAACACCACTGGGGGGGAGGCATTATTCTTTTATATTCATCTGAGCATGTGGACACTGATCTATGGGTTTAACTAAAGCATTTGCCGTGGGGGAAAACTATATGATGGTAGAATCACTGTTCAAAATGTTCTAACTGTATTGGAAATGATTATTATTGTTTGGTCACATGATTATTCCCTCCCCACTCCCCCCTCCCCTCAGACCAACAGGAGAATTTCCTGATCCTTCTCGGCCGGGTGGAGGCAGATTTAAACCCTCAGTCTGGCTTTGCTAGGGAGACGTGGAGGTTGGAGGATAGTTATATTGGAAAGTTAAAGACAAAGTGTGTTGTGGACAAAGCTTCTGTATGTTTGTAAATTTTTGTACATATGTGTTTGCTTTTATTTGTCTATTTGTAAATGCTTCTTTTTTTTACAACTTTGGGCAGTTTTTGCTCTTTTTTCACCCGGCACTAAGTAAAACCGTTTTGCACTAACGTGCTTACCATCTGTTTTGTTTCAATTGGTGACCCTCGTCGGGCACGTTTACCCCCACCTGATAGTGAGGTGGGACATATATGGTGACATAAATGTACTTTGATAATAAATTTACTTTGAATGTTGGCCTGTTTTGCTTCTCGACTGAATTGCCATAGGTTTTATTTTTAGAGCACCAGCGATGTCCAAAGGCACCTTGTACCATTGTTGTGTCTGTATAAATTACAACTCTTTAAATATTTAGCTTGGAAAGAAAGCTTTGAGCATCATTAAACTGTTAACACAATTCTTACTAACTCTTGAACCAGCGGGGAGAACTTCACTTGCCCCATCAGTGAACTGTTCTCACAACCAATAAACTAACTTTCAAGGACTCTTCATCTCATGGTCTCAATACTTACTGTTTATTGCTTATATACATTGAGCACATCTACATGAAACACTGTCACAGGAGAGCATCCATCAACAGGGACCCCCACCACCCAGGCCATGCTCTCTTCTCACTGCTGCCATCAGAAAACATACAGGAGCCTCAGGTCCCACACCACCAGGTTCAGAAACAGTTATTACCCTACAACCATCAGGCTCCTGAACCGGTGTGGATAACTTCACTCACCTCAACTCTGAACTGAGCCTGGGGTCCCACACCACCAGGTTCAGGAACAGTTATTACCCTACAACCATCAGTCCCCTAAACCAGTGTGGATAACTTCACTCACCTCAACTCTGAACTGAGCCTGGGGTCCCACACCACCAGGTTCAGGAACAGTTATTACCCTACAACCATCAGGCTCCTGAACCAGTGTGGATAACTTCACTCACCTCAACTCTGAACTGAGCCTGGGATCCCACACCACCAGGTTCAGGAACAGTTATTACCCTACAACCATCAGGCTCCTGAACCAGTGTGGATAACTTCATTCACCTCAACTCCGAACTGAGCCTAGGATCCCACACAACCAGGTTCAGGAACAGTTATTACCCCTCAACCATCAGGCTCCTGAACCAGTGTGGATAACTTCACTCACCACAACACTGAACTGATTCCACAACCTATGGACTCACTTTCATGGACTTGATAACTCACGTTCTCAATATTATGTTCTCAATGGGGCGGCACAGTAGTGTAGTGCTTTACAGTACCAGTGACCCGGGTTCAATTCCCATCACACGGTAGTGTAGTGGTTAGCACAACGCTTTACAGTACCAGTGACCCGGGTTCAATTCCCATCACACGGTAGTGTAGTGGTTAGCACAACGCTTTACAGTACCAGTGACCCGGGTTCGATTCCCATCACACGGTAGTGTAGTGGTTAGCACAACGCTTTACAGTACCAGTGACCCGGGTTCGATTCCCATCACACGGTAGTGTAGTGGTTAGCACAACGCTTTACAGTACCAGTGACCCGGGTTCAATTCCCATCACACGGTAGTGTAGTGGTTAGCACAACGCTTTACAGTACCAGTGACCTGGGTTCAATTCCCATCACACGGTAGTGTAGTGGTTAGCACAACGCTTTACAGTACCAGTGACCCGGGTTCAATTCCCATCACACGGTAGTGTAGTGGTTAGCACAACACTTTACAGTACCAGTGACCCGGGTTCAATTCCCATCACACGGTAGTGTAGTGGTTAGCACAACACTTTACAGTACCAGTGACCCGGGTTCGATTCCCATCGCACGGTAGTGTAGTGGTTAGCACAACACTTTACAGTACCGGCGACCCGGGTTCGATTCCCATCACACGGTAGTGTAGTGGTTAGCACAACACTTTACAGTACCGGCGACCCGGGTTCGATTCCCATCACACGGTAGTGTAGTGGTTAGCACAACGCTTTACAGTACCAGTGACCCGGGTTCGATTCCCATCACACGGTAGTGTAGTGGTTAGCACAACGCTTTACAGTACCAGTGACCCGGGTTCGATTCCCATCACACGGTAGTGTAGTGGTTAGCACAACGCTTTACAGTACCAGTGACCCGGGTTCAATTCCCATCACACGGTAGTGTAGTGGTTAGCACAACGCTTTACAGTACCAGTGACCTGGGTTCAATTCCCATCACACGGTAGTGTAGTGGTTAGCACAACGCTTTACAGTACCAGTGACCTGGGTTCAATTCCCATCACACGGTAGTGTAGCGGTTAGCACAACGCTTTACAGTACCAGTGACCCGGGTTCAATTCCCATCACACGGTAGTGTAGCGGTTAGCACAACGCTTTACAGTACCAGTGACCCGGGTTCAATTCCCATCACACGGTAGTGTAGCGGTTAGCACAACGCTTTACAGTACCAGTGACCCGGGTTCAATTCCCATCACACGGTAGTGTAGCGGTTAGCACAACGCTTTACAGTACCAGTGACCCGGGTTCAATTCCCATCACACGGTAGTGTAGCGGTTAGCACAACGTTTTACAGTACCAGTGACCCGGGTTCAATTCCCCTCACATGGTAGTGTAGTGGTTAGCACAACGCTTTACAGTACCAGTGACCCGGGTTCAATTTCCCTCACACGGTAGTGTAGTGGTTAGCACAACACTTTACAGTACCAGTGACCCAGGTTCAATTCCCATCACACGGTAGTGTAGTGGTTAGCACATCGCTTGACAGAACCAGTGACCTGGGTTCAGTTCCTTCCTCTGTCTGTAAGGAGTCTTCACATTCTCCTCGTGACCACGTGGGTTTCTTCCGGAAGCTCCTGTTTCCTCCCACAGCCCAAAGATGTGCCAATTAGTATGTCACTGTAAATTGTCCTGTGATTAGGCCAGGGTTAAATTGGGGGCTATTGGGTGATGTGACTCAAAGTGCCTAAATCAATCAATCAATACTCTTTTTATTCATCATCTGCACAGTCTGTCTTCTTTTGCATATTGGTTGTTTGTCTTCATGTGAAGGTTTTCATTGGCTCCATTGTGTTTGTTTGTATCTACTGTGATTGCCTGCAAGAAAATGAATCTCAAGCTCATATATGGTGACATGTGTGCACTCTGATAATGAATTTATTTTGACATTTAAACTTTCAACTTTGAAGCCTTTGGGGCTTCCTGTAGATCCCTCCTCAAGTGATTTGAAATGACCTTTCTGTCGTAACTGCAAGCCACATGAAAGGATTTGTACCGCATCGTTCACAGTATCCGAATTCCTCGTGAACCTCTTCTACCACTGAGTATAGGCACTATTCCCATAGTGTGGGAACCAACTTCTGCACAGCAAGATCCTACTAAGGATAACCAACTAATCTGTCCGGATGATGCTTTAGGGTTGACTGTTGGCCAAGGGGGAAGCTGCTCTTTGATGTAAATCCAAGGGGAAATCTCCCTTTTTCTCTTTGAAACTAAGAATGCTGTGGGATCATCTAAATCCAAGAGGATTTGTTTGCATTAATCAGCTACAGCCTCTAGCGGGTTACAGGATGAGCCTGAGTTTCCAATCCTGCCAGGGATTCACCTCATTCAAGCTCACAGCCGTTCGCTAAAGCTCAGGGGCAGAATCATTATCACCGGTTTCTGTCAGGAAATTTGTTAACTTTGCAACAGCAGTACAATGCAATACGTGATAATAGAAAGAAAAAACTGTGAATTACAGGCAGTATGTAAATATTAAATAGTTAAGTTAAATAAGTGGTGCAAAAAAAATAGAAATTAAAAAGTTGTGAGTTAGTGCTCATGGGTTCAGTGTCCATTCAGAAATCGGATGTCAGAGGGGAAGAAGCTGTTCCTGAATCACTGAGTGTGTGTCTTCAGGCTCCCGTACCTCCTCCTGATGGTAACAATGAGAAGAGGGCATGTCCTGGGTGATGGGGGCCTTAATGATGGATGCATTTCCCTTTGAAGATGTCCTGGATGCTGGGGAGGCTAGAGCCCATAATGGAGCTGACTGAGATTACAACTTCCTGTAACTTTTTTTAACCTGGCGATTGCCCCCTCCCCACACCAGATGGTGATGCAGCCAGTTAGAATGCTCTCCACAGTACAGCTGTAGAAATTTGCGAGTTTCTTTTGAGCCATACCAAATCTTCTCAAATTCCTAGTGAATTATAACCGCTGTTGTGACCTCTTTGTAACTGCATCAATATATTGGTCCCAGGACAGATCCTCAGAAATATTGACCCCCAGGAACTTGAAATGCCAAATAGAATTTGAACTGGAACCCGTATTGTACCAGAATATTTGTGGAACATTATGCTGCTGGACCCCAAGTAGAAGTGGATTCCATTACTGGAAGTACACCAAGCAGACTAACAAAATGCAGCCGTGTCCTTGAACTGAGACGCGGGTAACCAACACTTGTGCATAAAGAAGTGACGATGTTGTCTGTTTTCTCGAAGCTATCACCGACACTTGTGTGGTGCTAGTCTTCCCTTGCTGCAAGTAAAATAAACACGCTTGTGATTGATCCACTCTGAGTTAATTGCTGTACGTTATAAGACGTAACAAAAAGGTGCTCAACAAGAAGAGACTTGGTGGAGATGTACAAGGTGATAAGAGTGGACAGCTAGAGACCTTTTCCCAAGGTGGAAGTGGCTAATATGGGAGCACAACATCTCAAGGTGGCTAAAGAGGGGGATGTCAGAGGCAGATCTTTAACACAGAGAGTGGTGGGTGCATGGAACACATTGCTGGAGTGGTGGTAGAGGCAGTTACAAGAGGGACATTTAAGAGACTTTTAGATAGGCCATAGATGATAGAAAAATGGAGGGTGATGTGGGAGGAAAGGGTTAGGTTAAAGGCCATTTCCATTTCATAAACCACCTACTCTGCCCAATCTAATTGTTATTTTCTTAGAATAATGTATATTCGAAGTATATTCTAGTATTGTCTCTAATAATGATGTTCAATTTGTTTGTTGTATAGAAACCTGCTTACCTTCCATCAGAAAATAATTCCATTTGTCTTTCTATCAAGGCATAAAGTAATTTAATTTTTTTACCATAGGTTTCTAATAGAGTCATGGAGACAAAGAAAAGTGCAGCAGAGACACGGGTCCTTCAGCTGCCTACTCCCATCAACCTGCACAAGGACCACAGCCCTCTGTGCCCCTACCATCCATCCAAACTTCTCTTAAATGTTGAAATCAAAATTACATCCCCCACTTGTGCTGGCAGCTCGTTCCACACTCCCACCACCCTCTGAGTGAAGGTTTCCCTTCTTGTTCATCTTAAACTTTTCACCTGTCACCCTTAACCCATGAATTCTAGTTGTAGTCCCACCTAACTTCAGTGGAAAAAGCCAGCTTGCATTTACCCTATCTATACCCCTCATAATTTTGTATACCTCGATCAAATGTCCCCTCAGTATTCTACATTTTAGAGAATAATGATCTAACCTATTCAATCTTTTCTTATCACTCAGATCCTCCGGACCGGGCAACATCCTTGTAATTAGTCTAGTACTCACGCAACCTTATTTACATCTTTCCTGTAGGTAGGTGACCAAAAATGCACACAAAACGCCAAATTTGGCCTCACCAACGTCTTATACAACTTCAACATAACATCCAAACTCGGATCCTTGCCCGGCGGGGGGGGGTTAGAGAGAGATATCACGCAGGGGACTCCGACAGCCTTGACGTTCTGATCTCCCATGATGCACCAGCGAGGAATCGGGTCCACAGGGGCCACCCGAGGCTGCACCCCAAAGGCTCATGTTTCCCAGGCTGCCCCTGGATATATTGAAAATGGCCAGTCGGCGAGCTCCAGGAGCGGAAACCCACTGCCGTGAAGAACCTCAGTCTGAGTGTTGTTTGTGGTGTTCTGCATCCTCAGTCTGAGTGTTGTTTGTGGTGTTCTGCATCCTCAGTGTGAGTGTTGTTTGTGGTGTTCTGCATCCTCAGTCTGAGTGTTGCTTGTGGTGTTCTGCATCCTCAGTGTGAGTGTTGCTTGTGGTGTTCAGCATCCTCAGTCTGAGTGTTGTTTGTGGTGTTCTGCATCCTCAGTCTGAGTGTTGTTTGTGGTGTTCTGCATCCTCAGTGTGAGTGTTGTTTGTGGTGTTCTGCATACTCAGTGTGAGTGTTGTTTGTGGTGTTCTGCATCCTCAGTCTGAGTGTTGTTTGTGGTGTTCTGCATCCTCAGTGTGAGTGTTGTTTATGGTGTTCTGCATCCTCAGTGTGAGTGTTGTTTGTGGTGTTCTGCATCCTCAGTCTGAGTGTTGTTTGTGGTGTTCTGCATCCTCAGTCTGAGTGTTGTTTGTGTTGTTCTGCATCCTCAGTGTGAGTGTTGTTTGTGTTGTTCTGCATCCTCAGTGTGAGTGTTGTTTGTGGTGTTCTGCATCCTCAGTGTGAGTGTTGTTTGTGGTGTTCTGCATCCTCAGTCTGAGTGTTGTTTGTGGTGTTCTGCATCCTCAGTCTGAGTGTTGTTTGTGGTGTTCTGCATCCTCAGTCTCAGTGTTGTTTGTGGTGTTCTGCATCCTCAGTCTGAGTGTTGTTTGTGGTGTTCTGCATCCTCAGTGTGAGTGTTGTTTATGGTGTTCTGCATCCTCAGTGTTAGTGTTGTTTGTGGTGTTCTGCATACTCAGTCTGAGTGTTGTTTGTGGTGTTCTGCATCCTCAGTCTGAGTGTTGTTTGTGGTGTTCTGCATCCTAAGTGTGAGTGTTGTTTGTGGTGTTCTGCATCCTCAGTCTGAGTGTTGTTTGTGGTGTTCTGCATCCTCAGTCTGAGTGTTGTTTGTGGTGTTCTGCATACTCAGTCTGAGTGTTGTTTGTGGTGTTCTGCATCCTCAGTGTGAGTGTTGTTTGTGGTGTTCTGCATCCTCAGTCTGAGTGTTGTTTGTGGTGTTCTGCATCCTCAGTGTGAGTGTTGTTTGTGGTGTTCTGCATACCCAGTCTGAGTGTTGTTTGTGGTGTTCTGCATCCTCAGTGTAAGTGTTGTTTGTGGTGTTCTGCATCCTCAGTCTGAGTGTTGTTTGTGGTGTTCTGTATCCTCAGTCTGAGTGTTGTTTGTGGTGTTCTGCATCCTCAGTCTGAGTGTTGTTTGTGGTGTTCTGCATCCTCAGTGTGAGTGTTGTTTGTGGTGTTCTGCATCCTCAGTCTGAGTGTTGATTGTGGTGTTCTGCATCCTCAGTGTGAGTGTTGTTTGTGGTGTTCTTCATCCTCAGTGTGAGTGTTGTTTGTGGTGTTCTGCATCCTCAGTGTGAGTGTTGTTTGTGGTGTTCTGCATCCTCAGTCTGAGTGTTGTTTGTGGTGTTCTGCATCCTCAGTGTGAGTGTTGTTTGTGGTGTTCTGCATCCTCAGTCTGAGTGTTGTTTGTGGTGTTCTGCATACCCAGTCTGAGTGTTGTTTGTGGTGTTCTGCATCCTCAGTGTGAGTGTTGTTTGTGGTGTTCTGCATCCTCAGTCTGAGTGTTGATTGTGGTGTTCTGCATCCTCAGTCTGAGTGTTGCTTGTGGTGTTCTGCTGAGCACTGTGGGCATGTTATATTGGTGTCAGAATGTGTGGTCACCTTGCGGACTGACCCCAGCACATCCTTGACTTGTTTTGGTGGTAAAGGTGAACAACACATTTCACTGTATGTTTCAATCACATGTGATAAATAAATTATTCTGATTTCTATTGTGGTTGCAAATTACACTGGACAGCAAAGATTTTACTTCCTGAATACTTTTGGGTGTATCTCATGGATCTGGGCTGCTGGTCATGAAAATCGACATGAAATTTCCCTAGCACACACCATTTTATTTTTAGAAATCACCTAGTTTGTTATTTCAATTCATCATTCAAGTTAATTAAAATGTTGCCCACAATGTAAGCCGAATAGTTTTCTTGTCCAGACATGCTTCTGCAGGGTGGATGCTATATGGTAGGTTTTAGAAAGGCTATAAATTTCCATGAAGGATTTTGATATTTGAAACAGATGTTTCCCAGAATAACTGATGCCAAGATTAAGGAAAGCATTTTTGTTAGTCCACAAATCAAGCAAGTTATCAGTGACAGGCAATTTGAAGAACTTGTAGTGGGACCGGAGAAAATCACATGGGAGGCATTCAAGGATGTTGTTGAAAATTTTCTTGGCAACTACAGAGCACCGAACTATGTGCAGCTGGTTGACAACATGCTTCAAACATACAAAACCATGAAGTGCAACACGTCACTAAAGATTAATTTTCTGCATTCTCATTTAGACTTCTCCCCTGCCAATTTTGGTGCTGTGAGTGACGAGCACGGTGAAAGGTTTCACCAGGACACTGTGGTCATGGAGAAACGGTTTCAGGACAACTGGAATCCATCAATGCTGGCTGATTATTGTTGGACACTTAAGTGAGAAGCCTCAGGGCCCAAATACAAATGAAAATCATCAGCAAAACACTTATAGCTTAGTTGAACTGTTGCAAATTAAATGCATTATATTCAATAACAGTTTATTTCTTATTTCTTCAGATTCCTACATGATACAAGTAGTCTGAAATAATATTTGTGTTCAACTTCACATGGCCTATCATAACATAAACAGAAAGATATTCTGGAGAAGCAACACTTTCAAAAGAATTGTTGTCCAGTGTGGTTCTTGTTTCGGAAGCAGAGCCGGTGGCCAAACAGATTACATCTGTTCCAGTGCAGCAGCTGTGGAGGGCCCCAAACAGCAAGACTGAGGCTCTAAGTCCCAGTAAGCAGAAAGGTCAAGATGGAGCCCGTGGTGTCGTACCAGGGGAGCAATCCACTGCTGTAGTGTTATCTTTCAGCTGTGCTTTTAAACCAAGGCTCTTTCATTATCCCTAAAGGATCTCAAGGGACTGCACTGAGCAAGGGAGTGGATTTATCCTTGCCATCCTGGGAGTAGTCTGATACTTCTAAACCAGATTCCACCGGGAACATATCTACAGATTCTGAAACTGCTGTCAGCACTCATCAGGTCAGACAGTGTAGGTAGAGAGGTGCAGGACTGTGTAAAAGTCTCAGGCACACACATATAGAGTGCCTAAGACCTTTGCTCAGTACTGTATTTGTCAATGAGGAGAGAGAGCGAGTTTGTAAATCTGGCAGGAGCAAAGGATGTTGGGAATGGCAGGGGTGTAGGACAGGTGGCACAGCAGGAGTGCCAGGAGTGGGAGGGAAGGGTGGGTGCAGACACATCTAATCACCAGGCAAGGTCATTTGTTTCCAAACAAGGGTTATTGATCATAACAGAATGGTGATGTGTGGACTAACGGCTACACTACCATGCCACTCATTGCTGTGTTTCCCAATTACACCATGACAGCTTTTCTGAAATGTCTGATTGCTGGTAAAGTGCTTTGGAGGGTGTGAAGTCCCTAGGAGTGAATGCTTTTGTTAGTTTTGCCATTAATCCAAGCCTGTATCCAATGCTTCTGGAGCTCAGTCCCATCCATCGCTTTAACACTGCCACGTAGCCTCAAACCCACCTTAGGGCACGTCCGCAGGGACAGCACTGTAGTGTAGTGGTTAGCTTACTGCTCTATGCCACCAGCGGCAAGATTGGGGCTCAGTTCACACCGCTGTCTGTAAGGAGTTTGTACGTTCGCCCCGTGACTGTGTGGGTTCTTCCAGATGCTCTGCTTTCCTCCCACATTCCAAACACGTATGGGTTAGGGGGAGTGAGTTGTGGGCATGCTACGTTGGCACTGGAAACTTGGCGACACTTGCAGGCTGCCCACCACAATCCTCACTGATTTGATTTGACTTGACATAAAGGATGCATTTCACTGCGTGTGTTTAAATGTACTGTTCATTCATTATGTGCCATGTCATATGACGTAGGTGATCATGGTCTTTCCATTACCATGATTGCTCCACACATCACCCACCCATCACCAAACCTCCACACGTCACCCACACATCACCCACACATCACCCACACATCACCCACCCATCACCAAACCTCCACACGTCACCCACCCATCACCCACACATCACCACATCTCCACACGTCACCCACACGTCACCCACACATCACCCACACATCACCCACACATCACCCACCCATCACCAAACCTCCACACGTCACCCACACATCACCACACCTCCACACGTCACCCACACATCACCACATCTCCACACATCACCCACACATCACCTCATCTCCACACATTACCACATCTCCACACGTCACCCACACATCACCCACACATCATCCACACATCACCCACACATCACCAAACCTCCACACGTCACCCACACATCACCACATCTCCACACATCACCCACACATCACCCACACATCACCCACACATCACCCACACATCACCAAACCGCCACACGTCACCCACACATCACCACATCTCCACACATCACCCACACATCACCTCATCTCCACACATTACCACATCTCCACACGTCACCCACACATCACCACATCTCCACACATCACCCACACATCACCCACACATCACCCACACATCACCAAACCTCCACACGTCACCCACACATCACCACATCTCCACACATCACCCACACATCACCTCATCTCCACACATTACCACATCTCCACACGTCACCCACACATCACCACATCTCCACACATCACCCACACATCACCCACCCATCACCAAACTTCCACACGTCACCCACACATCACCCACCCATCACCACAGCTCCACACATCACCCACCCATCACCAAACCTCCACACGTCACCCACCTATCACCCACACATCACCCACCCATCACCAAACTTCCACACGTCACCCACACATCACCCACACATCACCCACACATCACCCACCCATCACCCACACATCACCACATCTCCACACGTCATACACACATCACCCACCCATCACCCACCCATCACCAAACTTCCACACGTCACTCACACGTCACCCACACATCACCCACCCATCACCACATCTCCACACGTCACCCACACATCACCCACCCATCACCAAACCTCCACACATCACCCACACCACACCCACACATCACCCACACTCACCACATCTCCCCCTCACACCATCACCCCCCACACCACATCACCCCACCCACCCACACCCACTCACACATCACCCCACCATCACCCACCCACACCACATCTCCACTACCCCCCCCCCACACCACCCACCACCAACCCACCCCACACCCCCCACCACCCACCTCTCCACACGCCAACCACCACCTCACCCACCCTCACCCACCCACCACCAACCCACACGTCACCCACCCCCACCCACCCCCATCCCCCACCCATCACCACATCCCACCCACCGACACCCCCCACCCCCACCACCCCACCACCCACCAACCCCCACACCACCCACCCACACCCACCCCACCCACCCCACACCACACCCACCAACCCCCCCCCTCACCCCACCCACCCCCAGCTCCACCCCACCCACCCACACATCACCCACCATCACCACACCACCCACACACCCCCGTCACCCACCCCACCACCACCCACACCACACGACCCCCCCACAACACCCCCCACCCCCACACCCCACACCGCACCCCACACCCCCCACCCAACCCCCACCACCCACACCCCACCCCATCACCACACCCAACACCCCACTCACCCCCCATCACCCACCATCACCCACCACCCACCACAACCCACACGTCACCCACACCTCACCACATCTCCCCCCATCACCCCCACATCACCCCACCCACCCACCCCACATCCCCACACTCACCCACCCATCACCACATCTCCACCTACCGTCACCCCCACCCCCCCCACACCACATCTCCACCCGACACCCACACACACCCACCCACACCCACCCACCCATCACCCACCCACACCCCCACACCCCACCCACCAACTCCCACGTCACCCCACACATCACCCCCCATCACCACATCTCCACACATCACCCACCCTCCCACCACCGTCACCCACACCTCACCCACACCTCCCCACACCCCCCACAACACCACTCCCACCCGTCCCCACCACCCCTCCCCACACATCACCCAACATCACCCAACCTCCACCACGTCCCCCACCCATCACCCACCCATCACCCCACACCTCCACACATCACCCACACCTCACCCACACATCACCCACCCATCACCCACTCTCCACACATCACCCCCACATCACCCCACATCACCCACCCATCACCACATCTCCACACATCACCCACACATCACCCACACATCACCACATCTCCACACATCATCCACCATCACCCACCCATCACCACACCTCCACACGTCACCCACACATCACCCCACACATCACCACATCTCCATACATCACCCACCCATCACCACATCTCCACACATCACCCACCCATCACCACATCTCCACACATCACCCACCCTTCACCACACCTCCACACCTCACCCACCCATCACCACATCTCCACACGTCACCCACACATCACCCACCCATCACCACATCTCCACACATCACCCACACATCACCCACCCATCACCTCATCTCCACACATCACCCACCCATCACCACATCTCCACACATCACCACATCTTCATACATCACCCACCCATCACCAAGGGAAACAAGGAAAAAGATGAGATTTCTTTATCATATGAACTTCGGAACATACCATGAAATAAGTCGTTTGCGTCAGATTGAATCAGTGAGGTTTGTATTGGGCAGCCTGCAAGTGTTGTCAGCACAGCATGCCCACAACTCTCTAATCCTAATCTGTACGTCTTTGGACTGTGGGAGGGAACCGGAGCACCCGGAGGAAACCTTCACTGTCATGAAGAGAACTTACAAACTCCTCTCAGACAGCGGTGGGAATCAAACCCTTACTGCTCATCACTGTAAAGCAATGCACTAACCGCTACGTTACCACAGCAACCAAGCCTATGTGTTGAAAGGATGTTAATTGCTCCTGAATCAATGGGGTTTGTGGCTCCAGGTGATCAACATTGCTATGAAAACTGATCAGTGTAGATGTCCTCCAATTACAAGGACTTTACAATAATTTCTGTGGCCAGTTGTGACTTGCAGTGGTGGACAGAACTCATTCCCTGAAGATAACTGAGGCTTGCCTGTGAAAGGATTGAAATCAGCTAATGGGTCTGTGGTTTAATCCCTCCGCACAGATACTCATCAAACTGCTCATATCTCTTATGAGGCACTGAGAACAACTTCGCACAGCCACTATCAAAGTATCAACGTACATTCTTATCGAAGTGTGTGTACATTAAACAACCTTGAGATTTGCCTGCTCACAGGTAGCCACGAAACAAGAAACCTGAAGAACCCAATTTAAAAAAATTAAGACCACCACCTGATGCGCAAGAATACTGTTAGAATTCCGTTTAATTTCCCATCCTTGTGGTTCTGCCGGGAGTCAAGAATGGCGAGCAGTCTTAATTCCAAGGCTTCATTTCTTTTTAGAGTCCAAAATACTAAGCAAACTAAACAAAGAGCTGAGAAATTATGCTAAGAGGGGAATTAATGCTAAGGGGCATAAGACAAAGGAATAAAAGAAATAAAAGATGGCAATTCTGAAATATCTATCACTGTTATAAATGAGATAAAGAAATTCCTTAGATAGGAATAAATTAGTTAATAGTTTCAAATGAACATTTAATGTCAGAGAAATTTGTACAATATACATCCTGAAATGCTTTTTCTTTGCGACCATCCACGAGAAACAGAGACATAAGCAGCAACAAACAACAATCTCCCCCTGCCCCCACCGGCAAAAGAAAGCATCGGCACCCGCCATCGAGCACTCAAGTGCGAGCAAAGCAACAGCAAAGACACAGATGCTAAAAGTCCATTGCGTCGCTTTTTCTGAGCTCTGTGCCCAAAGATCGCGGGTCTCTGGGCACACAGCCTTAGAGCTTCCATCTCCCACGACGCACCAACCTTCGATCCACCCATCTCCAGAGCCATGGGATCTCGGCCCCTCCGAAGGCGAGCCGAGCCCTTGGCGTGCCAAATAACAGCCAGTCACAAAATCCATTCCAGCAAAGAACCGTAGTCAGTGTGTAACTCCAGGTCAGGTTTTTCAAAAGAACCCTAAAAGGGGAAAATAGAGGTATTAATAATGCAAACAAATCAGTCGCCGTTAGGCACCATTAATCCTCGTAAGCTCCTCCTCCTAATAGTCTACATAATTAAAGCAATTACATCACATAGGTCATGTGTTAATACATAGCCAATGAAAAAAGAAAAAGGTGACAAACCATTAGTTTAGCTGCTGTACCGCTTTCTATCAGAGAATGTGAAAATGCACGAGTTTGTTAAAAAGTACAAATCTTTAAAAAAAATTATTTAACAAACAGTTTCCAACAATGCTTTCTTTTAAGATTCCAGAAACTAAACGCTTTCTCAGCCCATTACCAAACTGACAACGCTCAAACAGCTTCTTCAATCTGGCCACGTAAGCTGGACTTCCCTTCCTAGTGATTCCACTTATGAAACTTAAATCATTCTGCAATCAGCACTGGCTTTGGTTCTAAATGCTCCTGCACTACTTTGACAATTTCAGCAAAGCTCCTTTCGGCTGGTTTGGTTGGAGCAGTCAAACTTCAAAACAAACTGTATGCCCTTAAACCCAATGCACTTAGCAAAACTGGCACTCTTTCTCATTTTCTATTTCATTTGCTTCAAAATATTGTTCCAATACGTGAGCCAATTACCCATTGCGTAATCAAACTCACCAATCTTTCCAATGTAGCCAGCCATTTCTGACTTATTTATGATTATTATCGCCTGGTACTCACTCTTTATGAAGCCGTGAATTCTTACATTTACGGCCTTTTTTGAAAACTCGACAGTCTGCACGTGCTCGACTGCATTGTTTTACTCGCTGATCCCTGTTCTGTTTTTTTTAGTTCGATGTCTCGCTGCACTTCAACGGGTCAGTGGCCATTTCAGGTTCACTTTTAAACTATCTTGTCACCAATGTTATGCTTTGCAACTTCAAAACATTAAACTAATTCAAAGGAAAACTCGAGAGTCGGAAATGCAGATCTAACTTTGTGTTTACTTTAAGCCAGGTGAGCACATATCAAGCGGTAATGTGATGACGTATGCAATTCGTGTATTTATGCATATAACCCCTAAAGAATTATTTAAATGGACAAGAACGCTCAGGTATATACACATATACAAGACTACTCAAATATTAACTCAAATTTTAAATACACAGCGTCTATGGCCTCCACGATCAAGAGAGCTAAAGGAACAGAACCACTTCCAGGTCTGCCTGCAAGTCAGTGTAGCAACACATCACACTGCAGTGCCAGTGGTCACCGGGGGGGGAAGGGAGGGGTTCAATTCCTGCTGCTGCCTTTAAAGTGTTTGTACATTCTCCCTGTGACTGCGTGGGTTTCCTCCGGGTGCTCCAGTTTCCTCCCACGTTCCAGAGACGTACGGTTATGGTTGGCAAGGTGTGGACGTGTTACGTTGGAGCCGGAAGCTTGGCGTCCCTTGTGGATTGCCAAGCACAAGGCTCGCTGATTTGATTTGATGCAAGCGATACATTTCACTGTATGCTAAGCAACACAGACAGACTCTGGAGGAACTCAGCAGGTCAGGCAGTGTCTAGGGAAAGGAACAAGGTAGTTGGCATTTCAAGCCAAGAATCTTCCTCAGGAGTTAGCTTTTCCAGCATCTGCAGGCCTTCTCGAACTTATCACTGTTTATGAAAAATAAAGCTAATCTTTAATAACTTCAGGCTACACACCTGAAAATATATTGTCTCTCCTTATTGTCCCAGGTACCAAGTTACATTGAAAAGCTCGGTTTTACATGGCAACTATTGTAAATCTATAGGACTGTGCAAAGGCCTTGGGCACGTATACATATACATCATAGGCAGCTTGCCTAAGGCTTTTACACAGTATTGTATTTGTCAATGTGGAACGGAGAGCGAGTTTGTAAATCTGGCGGGTGTAAAGGATGTTGGGAATGGCGAGGGTAGAATGCCGCAGGAGGGGTGTGGGACAGTTGGTAATGAAAGAGTGCAGAATCATTCGATTCCAAACAATTGGTATATTGATCATTACAGAATGTCTCTCTGGTGCTTCCTGCTCCCTCCTTCCCTTTTTCCTAACCATGATTCCCTCTCCCTGCCCCCTTCCCACTCTCAGCCCACAACAGAGACTCATATCAGAATCAGGTTTATCATCTCTTACATTTGTTTTTTTTATTTGTTTTTTTTTGTGGCAGCAGTACAGTGCAATACATAAATTACTACAGTACTGTGCAAGTCTTAGGCACCCCAGTTGTATATGTTATATATGCCCCAAAGATTTCTGCACAGTGTTTATCTGTTGTTGTTATTAAGTCGTGACCTCATGGACCATAGGGTTTTCATGGCAAGATACGGGACTAGATTGCCAGGTCTTTCTTCCACGCAGACACTGCTGCTGTCCAGGCTGGGGCCAGGCTGGGTTTGAACTCAGGACCATCAGCCTTGAAGTCCAGTGCTCATGCCACTACACCACCAGCTGGCCTGAATATCGATCCTATTATAATTTATAGCTTGTTTTTATGCCCTGCTTCAGGAAAACAACAACTTTCACAATATACTGTATGTCAGTGATGTTAAACCAGGCTCTGATTTTGAAAAATGAATCTTAAGGTGGTACATGGTAACATATCTGTACTTTGATAATAAATTTACTTGGAATTTGACTTTAATTGATCAGTCATGGTTCCCTGATGACCACAGCCACTTTCCTTCACCGTGCCCTTCTCCAGCTGTAAACTCAAGAGGTCCTTCAGATGCTGGAAATGCAGAGCAACACACACACACTCACACTCACACACACACACACACACACACACACACACACACACACACACACACACACTCTCACTCACACACACACACTCACACACACACACACACACTCACACACACACACACACACACTCACACACACACACACACACACACACACACACACACACACACACACACACACAATGCTGGAGGAACTCAGCAGGTCAGGCAGCATCCACAGAAATGAATAAACAGTTGACACTGTGGGCCAAGACCCTTCGTCAGGACAAGCTAGAAGATGATAGGTGAGAGGGTGGTGAGTGGGGAGATGAAGTAAGAAGCTGGGAGGTGATAGGTGGAAGAGGAAAAGGGCTGAAGAAGAAGGAATCTGATAGGAGGTGGGTGTGGATCATGGGAGAAAGGGATGGAGGGACGTACCAAGGGGAAGTGAAAGGCAGGTAAGGAGAGGCCAGGGTGGGGAATTGAAGAAGAGGGAAAAGGAAAGGGAAAAAAAGTTGTGATATCCTTCAAGACGTGAAATGTGGCTACCCCCGATCGTGTTGAGCAGTGTATCGCTGCTGGGCACGAGGCTGCTTTACGCACCAATATTGCTCCGCATGCCCGGCACAGGAAGAGGTCACGCAGCCCATGAAGTCTGGGCCAGTGTTTATAGTCCCCCCAAGGCACTCGCTGTCCCATCTCACTCACTTCAGCCTATCAGCAGACTCTTCACTTCCCCTTTTCTCACTGGTGTTTCCTGTCTGGTTTCCTGCTCAAACCACATCCTGTGGTAGCAAGTTCAATATTCTAACCACTCAGAGAGCGGTTAGACATTACAAATTTACCATTTATCCTGAGGGGTTTATCACAATCAGGGTTAATATCAGGCATGTGTTGTGAAATTTGTTAACTTCACAGCAGCAGTACATTGCAATACATGATAATAGGAAAAAACACATGAATTACAGTAAGTGTGTAATAAATAGTTGAATTAAATCAGTAGTGCAAAACTAGAAATAAAAAAAGTAGTGAGGTGGTGTTCATGGGTTCATTGTCCATTCAGAAATCAGATGGCAGAGGGGAAGAATCTGTTTCTGAATCACTGAGTGTGTGTCTTCAGGCTTCTGTACCTCCTCCCTGATGGCAGAGGGGAAGAAGCTGTTCCTGAATCATTGAGTGTGTGTCTTCAGGCTCTTGTACCTCCTCCCTGATGGTAGCAATGAGAAGAAGGTATGACCTGGGTGCTGGGGGTCCTTAATGATGGATGCCCCCTTTTTGAGGCATCACTGTTTGAAGATGTCCTGGATACTACAGAGACTAGTACCCTTGATGGAGCTGACTAAGTTTACAACCCTCTGCAGCTTATTTTGATCCTGTACAGTAGCCCCCACCCCTGATAAAAAGATGGTGATGCAGCCAGTTAGACTGCTCTCCGTGGTACATCTGTAGAAATTTGCAGGTGTCCTTGGTGACATAGCAAATCTCCTCAAGCTCCTAATGAAATATAGCCGCTGCCATGTCTTCTTTGGAACTGCATTGATATGTTCGGCCCAGGTGAAATCCTCGGAGACACTGACACCCAAGAACTTGAAATTGCTCACTCTCTCCACCTCTGATCTCTCTATGAGGACTGGGGTGTGTTCCCACGTCTTACCCTTTCTGAAGTCCACAAGCAGTTCTTTGGTCTTACATTAAGTACAAGGTTGTATGACACCATTCAGCGAGATGGTCTGTCTCGAACTGTATCAAACTGTATCATTGCAACTGG